>NC_044987.1:66590146-66709140 GCF_008728515.1 Papio anubis | reverse complement strand
CGAAAAAACAAACAACAGGCAGCTAAGTGCCTCTACCATGGAGAAGAACCAAAATAGCAAGTAGATATTCACACTTTGAATAGATCATCTAAGGGAGAACACTGGAATTCAACAAAAAAGTGACAGGAAGCACCAAAAGTAACAAAGGAAAAGGAAGCAATGTAGCCTGCTCAGTGGGGTTTGGCTGGGAGCTGGGAGAAGCTCCCTAACATAGGGAAGGGGTTAAGTGAGAGACCTCTCAGGGTCCACATTTCCACCACATACTATCCTACTCACAGGAGAGCCCCTCGACCCTCACAGTCCTCGAGACTAACACAGAGAGCTGCCTAGAAATTGCGCAGTGGTATTGTTTCAAAGAGAGAGCTCATGCTGTGACCCACAGGCCCGTAAGCCCTGAGCAGCTACAGCACAGTGACATTCTGAAAGCTGAGCCCCTAAAGGACTTGTCTTACCCTGGTTTTGGTGCCATTGATGCTACTACCAGGCCAGGGAGGAGATGAGGCCAGATCCCTTCATGCACCCTAAGGATAAATAACACTGTCACTAGTGCTGCAAGCTGCTGGGGGACTGAGGCATGAGCAAATCACATGCTGCACAACTACCTACCTATGCTGCTCCCAATGAGAGTGTCTGTGCCCTCCCCAGTGGCAGCCCTGAACTGAAGCCACCACTGCCCTCATCTGAGCATTCTTCTGACTGCCTGGGGACCACCCTGTTCCTGCCTATCATAGGTATGCCTGAACATATTACCAGGGGGCCTGAGGACAAGTCTCAATTCTGGCAACCTGGTCCTGTCTCCTCAGTACTTGCAAATGCCATCCAGGGGCCTGGCAATCATCCAGCCTAGTCTATCACTGCTGGTACATGTGCACTCTTCCCAGGGTCTGAGGTGGGGGCAACTCAATCCCCTGGTACCACAACAATTGGCACCCACTTGCAAGCACCATGAGACTGGCCCATCCAACCCATTACAGCTCAGACCAACTTGGATTTCAGTGAGTGGCCGAATCACTGCTATTGCCATTGCCCACATCAAGCCTGCTCACCTAGAGCAAGAGAACCAGTCTACATGCCAGGCCCACTGCTGCCACTACTAGCATTTCAGCAAGACACCTGGAAGCCCAATAATTGGCCCACTTGGATCCACTAATACCAGAGCCAGCATACATCACTCTGGGGCTCAAAGACAGGCATCTTCAGCCCACTGCTGTACCACTGGGGCCAGAAGACTGGCCTACCTAAT
Organism: Papio anubis; assembly: GCF_008728515.1. Taxonomy (NCBI): domain Eukaryota; kingdom Metazoa; phylum Chordata; class Mammalia; order Primates; family Cercopithecidae; genus Papio; species Papio anubis. The sequence continues at coordinate 66,707,897 of NC_044987.1, read as the reverse complement.
AACTTAGTTCCCAGAAAACTTTACCACAGCCTCCACTATCCACACCCTAAGCTATCAAGGAAATCACAGATACCACTGACGCTATTTATAGCCAAGGAGATCATAGAGACTACGCTATTGCTTGCATCCAAAATGAAACCCAAAATGCCCTACTCAACCAACGTCATAGATAATCTTCAGAGAAGAGTCCTCTCTACAAAAGTAAATTTACAAAAATTGGAAGAAGTGATTGTTACACCAGATGTGCAGATATTAACATAATGACACAGGAAACATGAGAAAGCAAGAAAATATGACACCTTCAAAGGAACACAATAATTCTACAGCAACAGATACCAATAAAAAAATCAATGAAATCATGGGTAAACAATTCAAATTACTGCTTTTAAAGAAGCTCAGCAAACAAGATAATTTTGAAAAACAATATAGAAAATTGGAAAAGAATTCATCAGAGAGATACACATTTTTAAAAGAACCAAACAGAAATTCTGGAACTGAAGAATTCATTGAATAAAATACAAAATACAGTCAAAACCTCCAACAACAGATTAGATTAAGCAGAATAAAGAATCTCAGAACTTGAAATCTTTTGAAATAATCCAGTCAGACAAAAATAAATAAAAAGAATAAAAAAGAATGAGAAAGGCTTTGTGACATATGGGACAACATAAAGTGACTCAATATTCTAATTATCAGTGCCCCCAAGGGCAAAGAGAGAATGAAAGGGTTAGAAAATCTGTTTAATGAAATAATAGATGAAAACTTCCCCAATCTAGAAAAAGACTTATACAAGGGGCTCAGAGAACCCCACATAAATACAAAGCATGAAGGTCTTCTCTGCAGCATGTTATAGTCAAACTATTTAAAGTCAAAGATAAAGAGGGGATTCCAACAACAGCAAGACAAAAGTGTCTAGTCACCCATAAAGGAAACCCCATCAGGCTCACAAAGTATTTCTCAGCAGAAACAATACAGGGCAAGAGAGACATATTCAAAGTGCTGAAAGAAAAAAAAAAGCCATTTAAGTATACTATCTACCAAAATTATCCTTCACAAAAAAAGTCCTTCCCAGAGAAGAAAATGCTGAGGGAATTTATCACCACTAGACTGGCCCTAGAAGAAATGTCCAAAGAAGTCCTAAACCTGGAATAAAAAAGATAATATTTACCTTCACGAAAACACATCAAAGTATAAAACTCACTGGTAAACCAAACACACAAATGAGGAAGAGAAAGAATTCAAATGGTACAATTACAGAAAACCACCAAACCCAAATGACAAACAATTAGAAAAAAAGAGAGGAATAAAGAACATACAAAACAACCAGAAAACAGTGAAGAACATGACAGGAACAAAGCCTTGCATATTAAAAGCAATCTTGAGGCCGGGTGTGGTGGCTCACACCTGCAGTCCTAGCACTTTGGGAGGCCAAGGCAGGTGAATCACCTGAGGTCAGGAGTTCGAGACCAGCCTGGCCAACATGGTGAAACCCTGTCTTTCCTAAAAATACAAAAATTAGCCAGGCATGGTGCTGGGTGCCTGTATCTCAGCTACTTGAGAGGCTGAGGCAGGAGAATCACTTGAACCTGGGAGGTGGAGGTTGCAGTGAGCTGAGACCACGCCACTGCACTCCAGCCTGGGTGACAAGAGCAAAACTCTGTCTCAAAAAGAAAAAAAAAAGAGCTATTGAATGGAAATAGATTAAATTATCTGTTTAAAATATATAGACTGGCTGAATAAATAAGAAAACATTATCCAACTATATGCTGCCTACAAGAAATACACTTTACCTGTCAAGATACCTATATACCCAAAGTAAAGAAATGGTAAAAAATTCCACTCAAACAGAGACCCAAAGTGGGCAGAAGTAGCTATACTTAGATCAGATCAAACAGACTTTAGGTCAAAAACAGTAAAAATGACAAAGACAAAGAAGGTCATTATATAATGCTAGAGGGATCAATCCAGCAAGAGGATACAACAATTCTAAATATTTATGCATCCAACCCTTGAGTGCCCAGATTCATAAAGCAAGTATAACTAGAGCTAAAGAGAGAGATAAACTCCCATAAAATAATATTGGAAAATTCAACGCCCCACTCTCAGCATTAGTCAAATCATCTAGACAGAAAATCAATGACAACAAAAAATTGGATTTAAACTACACTTTAGAAAAAGTGGAACTAATAAACACACACAGAACATTTTATTCAACAACTGTAAAATACACATTCTTCTAAGCACATGAAACATTCTCTAGGATACAGCATATGTTAGGTCACAAAACAATTCTCAACACATTTTTAAAAATCAAAATCTATCAAGTATCTTCAGGTCACAATGGAATAAAACAATAAATCAATACTAGGAGGAATTCTGGGACCCATAGATACATGGAAATTAAAAAACATGCTTCTGAATGACTACTGTGGGTCAATGAGGAAATTAAGATGAAAAGCAAAACATTTCTTGAAACAAATGTAAATAAGACATGTGCCAAAACCAATGGGATACAGCAAAAGCAGTGTTAAGAGGAAGTTTGACATAGGCAATAAATGCCTACATCAAAAAAGGAGAATGATTTCAAACAAATAACCCAATGATGCACCTCAAGGAACCACAAAAGCAAGAATAAACCAAAGTCAAAATTAGAAGAAAAGAAATAATAAAGAGCTGAACCAAATGAGATAGACTAAAAAATACACAGAATAAATGAAATGAAAAGTTGATTCTTCAAAAAAAGACAAGCAAAATTGCTAAACCACTAGCTAGACTAACCAAGAAGATAGAAGACAAAACAAAAAATGAAAAGGGAGATATTACAACTGATACCACAGAAATACAAAAGATCATCACACACGATTATGAATAACTGTACACTAACAAACCAGAAAACCTAGGAGAAATGGATAAATTTCTGGAAATATACAAGCTACCAAGATTGAATAAGGAAAAAATAGAAAACCTAAACAGACCAATAATGAGTAGCAAGATTGAATCAGTAATACAAATTCTCCCAACAAAGAAAACCCAACTACTGGATGGATTCACAGCAGAAATTTACAAACATATAAAGAAGAACTAATACAAATCCTCCTAAAACTATTTCAAAAAATGACAGTGGAAAGAATTCTCCTCAAGTCATTATATGAGACCAATATTATCCCAGTGACAAAACCTGACAAGGACACAACAAAAAGAAAACTACATAAATCCTCACCAAACTACTAGCAAATCAAATCCAACACACATCAAAAAGATAATATACCATGACCAAATGGGATTTATACCAGGGATGCACGGATGGTTCAACATATGCAAATCAATAAATGTGATACATCACATAAACAAAATCAAGGACAAAAATCATATGATCATCTCAATAGATGCAGAAAAAGCTTTTGATAAAATACACCATCCCTTCATGATAAAAACCCTCAATATACCAAGTGTAGAAGGAACATGCCTCAAAATAATAAAGGTCATCTATGACAAACCCACAGATAACATCATACTGAATGTTAGTATGAATACTACTACTGAAAAGATGAAAGCCTTTCCTCTCAGATCTGTAACTAAGCATGAAGGCCCACCTTCACCACTCCTATTTAGCATAGTACTGAAAGTCTTAGCCAGAGCAATCATGCAAGACAAAGAAATAAAAGGCATCATTCAGAACAAGGATCTCTGAGGAAAAGAAATTTAAAAAATGAAATAATAAAAGGCATCCAAATTGGAAAAGAGGAAGTCAACCGTTTCTTTACTGATGATATGATCTTATAGAAAAATCTAAACTCCACCAAAAAACTCTTAAATATGACAAATTTAGTAAAGTTTCAGAATGCAAATCAACATACAAAAATCAGTGACATTTCTATATACTGATAATGAACTAGCCAAGACAGAAATCAAGAAGGTAATCCAATTTACAACAGATACAAAAAATACCTAAGAACAAACTTAACTAAGGCATTGAAACATCTCTATGAGAAAAACTACAAAACACGAATGAAGAAATTGAAGAGGACACAAACAAATGGAAAGACATCCCATGCTCATGGATCAGAAGAATCAATAATGTTAAAATGACCATACTACCAGCTGGGTATGGTGGCTCACGCCTGTAATCTCAGCACTTCGGGAGGCCGAGGCGAGTGGATCACCTGAGGTCAGGAGTTCAAGACCAGCCTGACCAATAGAGAGAAACCCCATCCCTACTAAAAATACAAAATAAGCTGGGCATGGTGGCACATGCTTGTAATCCCAGCTACTCAGGAGGCTGAGGCAGGAGAATTGCTTGAACCTGGGAGGCGGAGGTTGCGGCAAGCAGAGATCATGCCATTGCATTCCAACCTGGGCAACAGAGCAAAACTCCGTCTCAAACAAACAAAAAAACAAAACCATACTACCTAAAGCAACTATAGATTTAATGCAATCTCTATCAAAAAACCAATGTAATTTTTCACAGAATTAATAAAACAATCCTACAATGTGTATAATACCAAAAGAGAGCCTGAATAGCCAAAGCAATTGTGAACAAAAAGGACAATGCTGGAGGTATCACACCACCTGACTTCAAAATGTACCAAAAGGCTACAGTAATGAAAACAGCATAGTATTAGTATAAAAACAGCCATATAGACAAATGGAACAGGATAGACAGTCCAGAAATGAATGCATGTATTTACAGCCAACTGATTTTTGATGAAGGCACCAAGGGGAAAGAACGCATGCTTCAATAAATGGTGCTGGGAAAACTGGAGATCCACATACAGAAAAATGAAACCGGATACCTATGGTTTCCCATGTATAAAAATAAACAAAAGATGAATTAAAGACTTAAACATAAGACCTGAGACTGTAAAACTAGTAAAAAATGGAGAAAACATTTTAAGACATCAATCTGGGAAAATATTTCGTGGCTAAGGCCTGCCTGAAGAGCAGACAATAAAACAAAAAATAAACAAATGGGATTATATTAAATTTATTAAATTTAAAAGCTCATGCACAGCAAAGGAAACAATCAATAGAGTGAGGAGACAATGTGTTGAATGAGAAAATACTTGCAAAGTAGTCATCCTAAGAGGAACTAATATGCAGAATATAAAAGGAACTCAAACAACTAAAAAAATTTCAAAACCCCAAATGATATAATTAAAAGTGAGCAAAAGACATGAATAGATATTTATCAAGAAAAGAGATACATACAAATGGCCAACAGGTTTATGAAAAAATGCTCAACATCACCAGTAATTATGGAAATGCAAATTAAAACCACATTGAGATACCATCTTATCCCAGTTAGAATGGCTATTATTAAAAAGACAAAAAATAACATGCTAACAACGATGTGGAGAAAAGGGAATTCTTACACACTGTTGGTGTGAATGTAAATTAGTACAACTACTGTGGAAAACAATATGGAGATTTCTCCAAAAACTAAAAACAGAACTACCATATGATCCAGCAATAACACTACCAGGTATCTAACCAAAGGAAAGGAAATCCGTGTATCAGAGGGATACCTGCACTTGCGTGTTTGCTTCAGGGGTATTTTTAACAGCAAGATATGGAATCAATCTAAGTGTCCATCAACGGACAAATTAATAAAGAAAATGTGATATATATGATATATACGATATATATCATACATACACACACACACACACAATGGAACACTATTCATTCATAAAGAAGAATGAAATCATGTCATTTGCAGCAAAATGAATGGAAATGGAGGTCATTGTGTTAAGTGAAATAAGTCACGCACAGAAAGACAGATACATGTTCTCACCCATATGTGGGAGTAAACAAGTTAATCTCATGGAGATAGAGACTAGAATAGTAGATACCAGAGATCAGGAAGGGTGTGTGGGTGGCAGGTGGGATACAGGGAAGTTGGTTAGTAGATATAAACATACAGTTTGATAAAAATAGGTTCCATAGAGGTCTTTATAGTATTCTCTGATGGTAGTTTGTATTTCTGTGGGGTCGGTGGTGATATCCCCTTTATCATTTTTTATTGTGTCTATTTGATTCTTCTCCTTTTTCTTCTTTATTAGTCTTGCTAGCGGTCTACAAATTTTGTTGACCTTTTCAAAAAACCAGTTCCTGGATTCATTGATATTTTGGAGGGTTTTTTGTGTCTCCATCTCCTCTACTTCTGCTCTGATCTTAGTTATTTGTTGCCTTCTGCTAGCTTTTGAATGTGTTTGCTCTTGCTTCTCTAGTTCTTTTAATTGTGATGTTAGTGTGTCAATTTTAGATCTTTCCAGCTTTCTCTTGTGGGCATTTCGTGCTATAAATTTCCCTCTACACACCACTTTAAATGTGTCCCAGAGACACATTTGTATCTGGTATGTTGTATCTTTGGTTTGTTGTATCTCTGGTATGTTGTATCTCATTGGTTTCAAAGAACCTCTTTATTACTGCCTTCATTTTGTTATGGACCCAGTAGTCATTCAGCAGCAGGTTGTTCAGTTTCCATGTAGTTGAGTGGTTTTGATTGAGTTTCTTTGTCCTGAATTTTAGTTTGACTGCACTGTGGCCTGAGAGACAGACTATAAACACCTGTACACAAATAAACTAGAAAATCTAGAAAAATGGATAATTTCCTGGACACTTACACTCTCCCAAGACTAAACCAGGAAGAAGTTGAATCCCTGAATAGACCAATAGTAGGCTCTGAAATTGAGGCAATAATTAATAGCCTATCAACCAAAAAAAGTCCAGGACCAGACGGATTTACAGCTGAATTCTACCAGAGGTACAAGGAGGAGCTGGTACCATTCCTTCTGAAACTATTCCAATCAATAGAAAAACAGGAAATCCTCCCTAATTCATTTTATGAGGCCAACATCATCCTGATACCAAAGCCCGGCAGAGACACAACAAAAAAAGAGAATTTTAGACCAATATCCCTGATGAACATCGATGCAAAAATCCTCAATAAAATACTGGCAAACCGAATCCAGCAGCACATCAAAAAGCTTATCCACCATGATGAAGTGGGCTTCATCCCTGGGATGCAAGGCTGGTTCAACATACGCGAATCAATAAATGTAATCCAGCATATAAACAGAACCAAAGACAAAAACCACATGGTTAGCTCAATAGATGCAGAAAAGGCCTTTAATAAAATTCAACAGCCCTTCATGCTAAAAACTCTCAATAAATTCGGTATTGATGGAACATATCTCAAAATAATCAGAGCTATTTATGACAAACCCACAGCCAATATCATACTGAATGGGCAAAAACTGGAAGCATTCCCTTTGAAAACTGGCACAAGACAGGGATGCCCTCTCTCACCACTCCTATTCAACATAGTGTTGGAAGTTCTGGCTAGGGCAATCAGGCAAGAGAAAGAAATAAAGGGTATTCAGTTAAGAAAAGAAGATGTCAAATTGTCCCTGTTTGCAGATGACATGATTGTATATTTAGAAAACCCCATTATCTCACCCCAAAATCTCCTTAAGCTGATAAGCAACTTCAGCAAAGTCTCAGAATATAAAATTAATGTTCAAAAATCAGGAGCATTCTTATACACCAGTAACGGGCAAACAGGGTGCCAAATCATGAATGAACTTCCATTCACAATTGCTTCAAAGTGAATAAAATACCTAGGAATCCAACTTACAAGGGATGTAAAGGACCTCTTCAAGGAGAACTACAAACCACTGCTCAGTGAAATAAAAGAGGACACAAACAAATGGAAGAACATACCATGCTCATGGATAGGAAGAATCAATATCGTGAAAATGGCCATACTGCCCAAGGTTATTTATAGATTCAATGCCATCCCCATCAAGCTACCAATGAGTTTCTTCACAGAATTGGAAAAAAACTGCTTTAAAGTTCATATGGAACCTAAAAGAGCCCACATTGCCAAGACAATCCTAAGTCAAAAGAACAAAGCTGGAGGCATCACGCTACCTCACTTCAAACTATACTACAAGGCTACAGTAACCAAAACAGCATGGTACTGGTACCAAAACAGAGATATAGACCAATGGAACAGAACAGAGTCCTCAGAAATAATACCACACATCTTTGACAAACCTGACAAAAACAAGAAATGGGGAAAGGATTCCCTATTTAATAAATGGTGCTGGGAAAATTGGCTAGCCATAAGTAGAAAGCTGAAACTGGATCCTTTCCTTACTCCTTATACAAAAATTAATTCAAGATGGATTAGAGACTTAAATGTTAGACCTAATACCATAAAAACCCTAGAAGAAAACCTAGATAATACCGTTCAGGACATGGGCATGGGCAAGGAATTCATGTCTAAAATACCAAAAGCAATGGCCACAAAAGCCAAAATTGACAAATGGGATCTAATTAAACTAAAGAGCTTCTGCACAGCAAAAGAAACTACCATCAGAGTGAACAGGCAACCTACAGAATGGTAGAAAATTTTTGCAATCTACTCATCAGACAAAGGGCTAATATCCAGAACCTACAAAGAACTCAAACAAATTTACAAGATAAAAACAAACAACCCCATCAAAAAGTGGGCAAAGGATATGAACAGACAGTTCTCAAAAGAAGACATGCATACAGCCAACAGACACATGAAAAAATGCTCGTCATCACTGGCCATCAGAGAAATGCAAATCAAAACCACAATGAGATACCATCTCACACCAGTTAGAATGGCAATCATTAAAAAGTCAGGAAACAACAGGTGCTTGAGAGGATGTGGAGAAATAGGAACACTTTTCCACTGTTGGTGGGATTGTAAACTAGTTCAACCATTGTGGAAAACACTGTGGCGATTCCTCAAGGATCTAGAACTAGAAATACCATTTGATCCAGCCATCCCATTACTGGGGATATACTCAAAGGATTAGAAGTCATGCTGCTCTAAAGACACATGCACACGTATGTTTATTGCGGCACTAATCACAATAGCAAAGACTTGGAATCAACCCAAATGTCCATCAGTCACAGACTGGATTAAGAAAATGTGGCACATATACACCATGGAATACTATGCAGCCATGAAAAAGGATGAGTTTGTGTTCTTTGTAGGGACATGGATGCAGTTGGAAACCATCATTCTCAGCAATCTATCGCAAGAACAGAAAACCAAACACTGAATGTTCTCCCTCATAGGTGGGAATTGAACAATGAGATCACTTGGACTCGGGAAGGGGAACATCACACACTGGGGCCTATTATGGGGTGGGGGAGGGATGGCATTGGGAGTTATACATGATGTAAATGATGAGTTGATGGGTGCTGACGAGTTGATGGGTGCAGCACACCAACATGGCACAGATACACATATGTAACAAACTTGCACATTGTGCACATGTACCCTAGAACTTAAAGTATAATAATAATAATAAAAAGAATAGGTTCCAATATTCGATAGTAGGGTAGGGTGACTATAGTAGCAACAATATATTTTATATTATAAAGTAGCGAGAAGAGAAGAATTGAAATGTTACCAACACATAGGAATGATAAATACTCAAGGTAATGGATCCTGCAAATACTCTGACTTGATGAATACACATTCTATGCATGTAAGAAATACTCATATGAACTCCATATATATCTATAATATTTTGTATCAAAAAAAGGTATGTAAGCTGTGTAAGAACAGGAACTTTCTCTGTTTTGTTGCATCCCAGCTGCCTAGAAAAGCCCCTAGTTCAACAATAAAAGATGCTCAACAAATACTAGTTGACGCCTCTAAGGAAAACAAGGAGATTTTAAAAAACATTCTCAAGGAGAAAATGCTTGATTTTATTTTCAAGTGCTTGTAAAAACATATCCTTTTAAATTTTCTAAATTATAAAAATTAAAATGACAAAATTCCAATATAGAAATTTTCAAGTAAAATAGTAAAATATCCCATTTTCTCATACATACATTAGCCCATGTCATTCCTTTCCTAAGAGCAACAGAGTGAATAATCATCCAGATTTTAAAATTTTCACTCATTCATCCATCCATCAATTTATTCATCCATTCACCTATTCTTTTAGCATTTGTTGTGGTTGTGATATTGGAGCATTGTTTTTCCAGAGGCTGGGAGCTAAGTCTTCAGTGGTAAACAATAGACACTATGTTTTGAGGAGATATGGGCTTGCTAGTATATGGAACAAGAGTTCATTGGCATCTGATGCTAATTCTGCTTCCTCCCCATGAGCTGATGTCAATTTGTGGTCAAGAAGCTGTAGATCTTGATGTTTGTAAACATTCCCTTAAATCAGTGATTCTCAACCAGGAGTAATTTTGCTCCCCAATATGACATTTGACATTATCTGGAGGAATTTTTGCTTTTCACAACTGTGGAGGAGGGTGTGTTACTGACATCTAGTGGGCAGAGCTCAAGGATGCTGCAAAACATCCTATGATGCATAGGGAAGCCACTCAATACAAAAAATTATCTAGTCCAAAAGGTCAATAGTGCTAAGGTTGAGGAACTCTAATTTACATAGAAATGCTTAGATTCTTACTAAAAGTTTTCTGGAATGAATAAAAAAAGTCAAATATAAATGGGGGGGGAGAGGATTTTGCTTTTTTTTTTTTTTTTTTTTTTTTTTTTTTTTTTCAGCTTGACAAGTATCAGATGTGAAGAAGTGTTACTGACAGCTGGGTACCCTGGAAAGCACAAGGGGAAGAAAAGCACCATGCAAAGAAAGCTTCATTTACCCCTGCTTTGTGTGGCTAAGTTTGGTATTGTTAGAAAGATATATTGGAAATTTATAGCAAACCGATGTGAATTCTCTACCTGTCAATCTGTAAACTCTTTCTGTGATCTGTATGGTTGTAGTAGCCTTTGATCACTGCGGTTTTTGTTGAATCAGTGCACTTTTGCATTCCTTTTCTCATGTAGTTTGGTGAACTCCTTCCCAACTTCATGAAGTTCTGAAAGGGCTGCTGCAGGAATTCAGGCTGACCAAAGCATTCATGCCTTGTCCACTGTTGTTTGTTTAGGGATGTGCATGTAATCCAAACAGGACCACTTACAGTCCTCTCTGGGGTTGAAAAATCGATATGGAGACACATAAATGTTTATTTTATTAACCCAAATAACCGCAGCTAGAATTGTTGAAACTGTTGTAAGGTTCTTATACTATATATGGTATAAATGGCATAATATCACTTCAAGTTAGCTAGTATAAGTTAAAGATATAACTCTAAACCTGAAAGAATTGGCTAAAATAAAACAAGGAGTTATAGCTAATAAACCAAAAAAGAAGATGAAATCAATGATCAAAAATATGAAGTGAATCCAAGAAAGGCAGAGAAAAGGAAAAGAGAAAAAGATTAGAAGAGACAAATTTTGATAGAAATAGAAATCAAATAGTAAGGTAGTAAACGTAAACTAAACTATCCCAATAATTACGTTAAATGTGAACAGTCTGAACCTCCAAATAAAGGCAACAACTGCCTGATTCAATAAATGGCAAGACCCAATTATATGCTGCCTTCAAGAAATCTACCTTAAATGTACAGATATAAATAGATAAAAAGTAAAAGAATTAACTAATAAGGCCGGGCGCGGTGGCTCACGCCTGTAATCCCAGCACTTTGGGAGGCCGAGGTGGGCGGATCACAAGGTCAGGAGATCGAGACCATGGTGAAACCCCGTCTCTACTAAAAATACAAAAAATGAGCCAGGCGCGGTGGCGGGCGCCTGTAGTTCCAGCTACTCGGGAGGCTGAGGCAGGAGAATGGCGTGAACCCAGGAGGCGGAGCTTGCAGTGAGCCAGGATCGCGCCACTGCACTCCAGCTTGGGGGACAGAGCGAGACTCCGTCTCAAAAAAAAAAAAAAAAAAAAAAAAGAATTAACTAATAAAATAACTAACACTAATAACATTAAATGCCATACCAACACTAATAAAAATATATCTGGAGTGGCTAAATTAATATCAGACAAATTATATGTCAGAGCAATAAATATTACCAGGGACAAATAGGGTCATTACATTATGATAAAGACCTCAACTCATTAAAAATGTATAAAAATTCTAAATGTTTATGCACCTCACAGCGTACTTTCAAAATACATGAAGTCAAAACTAATAGAACTGTGAGGATAAATAGACAGACACATCCCTAATTATAGTCAGAGATTTGAATACCTAAATAACACTGTCAGCTCACTTGGCCTAACTAATGGCATTTTATAAAGAGCCGTTTACCAAACAGTAACAGAATATATATATTTTTAAGGGGGCACCAAGAACACTGTACAAGACAGATTATATTTGAGTCAAAAAACAGGTTTCATTTAAATTTGAGAATTTCAATCATACAAAGTATATTTTCTTACACAATGGAAATAAATTACAAACAAATAATGAAAAGGTATCTAAAAAATATCAATGTATTTGAAAACTAACACCTCTCTCTCTCTCTTTATTTTGAGACAAAGTCTTGCATTGTTGCCCAGACTGGAGTGCAGTAGCATAATCACAGCTCACTGCAGCCTCAATCTTCTAGGCTCAAGAGATCCTCCCACGTTAACCTCACGAGTAGCTGTGACTACCGGCAGATGTCACCATGCCTGGATATATTTTTTAATTTTTTTGTAGAGATGGAGTCTCGCTATGTTGTCCAGGCTAGTCTCAAACTCCTGAGCTCAACACCTGAGCCTCCCAAAGTGCTGGGATTACAGGCATGAGCCACTGTGCCTGGCCCCAACACACTTCTAAATAATCCATAGGTCAAAGAAAAAATCCAGAGGAAAACTAGAAAGTATTTTGACCTGAATTAAAATGAAAACACACATATTAAAATTTGTGGAATGTAGCTAAAGCAGTATTTTCAGGGGAATTTACAGCACTAAGTATCTATTTGACAAGGACAAAAATTTCATGTCATTAACCTCAGCTTCTGTCCTAAAAATCCAGAAAAATAAGAACAAATTAAAGTAAGCAGAAGAAAGGAAATAATTAAGATTAGATAAGATAAAGATGTATAATTTCGGCCAAGGTGCGCCCAAGATGATCGAATAGGAACAGCTCCAGACGTCAGCTCCAAGTGTGAGCGACACAGAAGATGAGTGATTTCTGCATTTTCAACTGAGGTACCGGGTTCATCTCACTGGGGAGTGCTGGACAATTGGTGCTGGTCAGCTGGTGCAGCCCCACCAGTGAGAGCTGAAGCAGGGCAAGGCATCACCTCACCTGGGAAATGCAAGCGGGAAGGGAATCTCTTTTCCTAGCCAAGGGAAACTGAGACACACAACACCTGGAAAATCGGGTAACTCCCACCCTAATACTGCACTTTACAAAGGGTTTTAGCAAATGGCACACCAGGAGATTGTATCCCACAGCTGGCCCGGAGGGTCCCACGCCCACGGAGCCTCCCTCATTGCTAGCACAGCAGTCTGAGATCTAACTGTAAGGCTGCAGCGAGGCTGGGGGAGGGGTGCCAGCCATTGCTGAAGCTTAAGTGTGTAAACAAAGCCACCGGGAAGCTCAAATTCAGCTCAAGGAGGCTGGCCTGCCTCTGTAGACTCCTCCTCTCGGGACAGGGCATAGCTAAACAAAAAGCAGCAGAAACCTTGGCAGAGGTAAATGCCCTTGTCTGATAGCTTTGAAGAGAGCAGTGGATCTCCCAGCATGGAGATTGAGATCTAAGAACGGATGCACTGCCTGCTCAAGTGGGTCCCTGAACCCTGAGTAGCCTAACTGGGAGACATCCCCCACTAGGTGCAGACAGACACCTCACACCTCACACGGCAGGGTACACCCCTGAGAAAAAGCTTCCAGAGCAAGAATCAGACAGCAACACTCGCTGTACAGCAATATTCTATCTTCTGCAGCCTCCGCTGCTGATACCTTGGCAAACAGGGTCTGGAGTAGACCTCAAGCAAACTCCAACAGACCTATAGCTGAGGGTCCTGACTGTTAGAAGGAAAACTAATGAGCAGAAAGGATACCCACACCAAAACTCCATCATTACATCACCATCATCAAAGACCAAAGGCAGATAAAACCACAAGATGGGGAAAAAGCAGTGCAGAAAAGCTGGAAATTCAACAAATCAGAGCGCATCTCCCCCCGCCAAAGGAACGCAGCTCATCACCAGCAACAGAACAAAGCTGAACAGAGAATGACTTTAACGAGTTGAGAGAAGGCGGTTTCAGTTGATCAAACTTCTCAGAGCTAAAGGAGGAACTACATAACCAGCGCAAAAAAAACTAAAAACCTTGAAAAAAGAATGGAAGAATGGATAACTAGAATAATCAACGCAGAGAAGACCTTAAAAGAACTGATAGAGATGAAAACCACAACACGAGAAATATGTGACAAATGCACAAGCTTCAGTAACTGACTCGATCAACTGGAAGAAAGAATATCAGCGATTGAAGATCAAATCAATGAAATGAAGTGAGAAGAGAATTGTGGAGAAAAAAGAGTAAAAAGAAAAGAGCAACGCCTCCAAGAAATACGGGATTATGTGAAAAGACCAAATCTATGTCTGAGTGGTGTGCCTGAAAGTGATGGGGAAAATGGAAGCAAGTTGGAAAACACTCTGCAGGATATCATCCAGGAGAACTTCCCCAACCTAGTAAGGCAGGCCAACATCCAAATTCAGGAAATACAGAGAACGCCACAAAGATACTCATCGAGAACAACTCTAAGACACATAATTGTCAGATTCACCAAAGTTGAAATGAAGGAAAAAATGTTAAGGGCAGCCAGAGAGAAAGGTAGGGTTACACACAAAGGGAAGCCCATCAGACTAACAGCAGATCTCTTGGCAGAAACTCTCCAAGCCAGAAGAGAGTGGGGGCCAATATTCAACATTCTTAAAGAAAAGAATTTTCAACCCAGAATATCATATCCAGCCAAATTAAGTTTCACAAGTGAAGAAGAAATAAAATCCTTTACAGACAAGCAAATGCTTAGAGATTTTGTCACCACCAGGTCTTCCCTACAAGAGATACTGAAGAAAGCACTAAACATGGAAAGGAACAGCAAGTACCAGCCATTACAAAAACATCTCAAAATGTAAAGTCCATTGATACTAGGAAGAAACTGCATCAACTAGCGAGCAAAATAACCAGCTGGTATCATAATGGCAGGATCAAGTTCACACATAACAATATTAACCTTAAATGTAAATAGACTAAATGGTCCAATTAAAAGACACAGACTGGCAAATTGGATAAAGAGTCAAGACCCATCAGTTTGCTGTATTCGGGAGACCCATCTCACATGCAGAGACACACATAGGCTCAAAATAAAGGGATGGAAGAAGATCTACCAAGCAAATGGAAAACAAAAAAAAGCAGGGGTTGCAATCCTAGTCTCAGATAAAACAGACTTTAAACCATCAAAGATCAAAAGAGACAAAGAAGGCCATTACATAATGGTAAAGGGATCAATTCATCAGGAAGAGCTAACTATCCTAAATATATATATACCCAATACAAGAGCACCCAGATTCATAAAGCAAGTCCTTAGAGACTTACAAAGAGACTTAGACTCCCATGCAATAATTATGGGAGACTTTAACACTCCACTGTCAAATTTAACAGATCAATGAGACAGAAAGTTAACAAGGATATCCAGGAATTGAACTCAACTCTGCACCAAGTGGACCCAATAGATATCTACTGAACTCTCCAGCCCAAATCAACAGAATATACATTCTTCTCAGCACCACATCACACTTATTCCAAAATTGACCACATAGTTGGAAGTAAAGCACTCCTCAGCAAATGTACAAGAACAGAAATTATAACAAACTGTCTCTCAGACCACATTACAATTAAACTAGAACTCAGGACTAAGAAACTCAATCAAAACCACTCAACTACATGGAAACTGAACAACCTGCTCCTGAATGACTACTGGGTACATAATGAAATGAAGGTAGAAATAAAGATTTTCCTTGAAACCAATGAGAACAAAGATATAACATACCACAATATCTGGGACACATTTAGAGCAGTGTGTAGAGGGAAATTTATAGCACTAAATGCCCACAAGAGAAAGCAGGAAAGATCTAAAATTGACACACTAACATCACAATTAAAAGAACTAGAGAAGCAAGAGCAAGCACATTCAAAAGCTAGCAGAAGGCAAGAAATAACTAAGATCAGAGCAGAACTGAAGGAGATAGAGACACAAAAATCCTTCCAAAAAATCAATGAATCCACGAGTTGGTTTTTTGAAAAGATCAACAAAATTGATAGACCGCTAGCAAGACTAATAAAGAAGAAAAGAGAGGAATCAAATAGATGCAATAAAAAATGATAAAAGGGATACCACCACCGACCCCACAGAAATACAAACTACCATCAGAGAATACTATAAACACCTCTACGCAAATAAACTAGAAAACCTAGAAGAAAGGGATAATTTCCTGGACACTTACACTCTCCCAAGACTAAACTAGGAAGAAGTTGAATCCCTGAATAGACCTGAAATTGAGGCAATAATTAACAGCCTACCACCAAAAAAAGTCCAGGACCAGATGGATTCACAGCTGAATTCTACCAGCGGTATAAGGAGGAGCTGGTACCATTCCTTCTGAAAACTATTCCAATCAGTAGAAAACCAGGGAATCCTCCCTAACTCATTTTACGAGGCCAACGTCATCCTGATACCAAAGCCTGACTGAGATACAACAAAAAAAGAGAATTTTAGAGCAATATCCCTGATGAACATCGATGCAAAAATCCTCAATAAAATACTGGCAAACCGAATCCAGCAGCATATCAAAAAGCTTATCCACCATGATCAAGTGGGCTTCATCCCTGGGATGCAAGGCTAGTTCAACATTCACAAATCAATAAACATAATCCAGCATATAAACAGAACCAAAGACAGAAACCACATGGTTATCTCAATAGATGCAGAAAATGCCTTTGACAAAATTCAACAGCCCTTCATGCTAAAAACTCTCAATAAATTCCGTATTGATGGAACATATCTCAAAATAATCAGAGCTATTTATGACAAACCAACAGCCAATATCATACTGAATGGGCAAAAACTGGATGCATTCCCTTTGAACACTGGCACAAGACAGGGATGCCCTCTCTCACCACTCCTATTCAACATAGTGTTGGAAGTTCTGGCTAGGACAATCAGACAAGAGAAAGAAATAAAGGGTGTTCAGTTAAGAAAAGAAGATGTCAAATTGTCCCTGTTTGCAGATGACATGATTGTATATTTAGAAAACCCCATTATCTCACCCCAAAATCTCCTTAAGCTGATAAGCAACTTCAGCAAAGTCTCAGGATATAAAATTAATGTGCAAAAATCACAAGCATTCTTATACACCAGAAACAGACAAACAGAGAGCCAAATCATGAATGAACTTCCATTCACAATAGCTTCAAAGAGAATAAAATACCTAGGAATCCAACTTACAATGGATGTGAAGGACCTCTTCAAGGAGAACTACAAACCACTGCTCAGTGAAATAAAAGAGGACACAAACAAATGGAAGAACATATCATGCTCATGGATAGGAAGAATCAATATCGTGAAAATGGCCATACTGCCCAAGGTTATTTATAGATTCAATGCCATCTCCATTAAGCTACCAATGACTTTCTTCACAGAATTGGGAAAAACTGCTTTAAAGTTCATATGGAACCAAAAAAGAGCCCGCATTGCCAAGACAATCCTAAGTCAAAAGAACAAAGCCTGAGGGATCACGCTACCTGACTTCAAACTATACTACAAGGCTACAGTAACCAAAACAGCATGGTACTGGTACCAAAACAAAGATATAGACCAATGGAACAGAACAGAGTCCTCAGAAATAATACCACACATCTACAGCCATCTGATCTTTGACAAACCTGACAAAAACAAGAAATGGGGAAAGGATTCCCTATTTAATAAATGGTGCTGGGAAAATTGGCTAGCCATAAGTAGAAAGCTGAAACTGGATCCTTTCCTTACTCCTTATATGAAAATTAATTCAAGATGGATTAGAGACTTAAATATTAGACCTAATACCATAAAAACCCTAGAAGAAAACCTAGGTAATACTATTCAGGACATAGGCATGGGCAAGGACTTCATGTCTAAAATACCAAAAGCAATGGTAACAAAAGCCAAAATTGACAAATGGGAGCTAATTAAACTAAGGAGCTGGAAACTATCATTCTCAGCAAACTATCACAAGAACAGAAAACCAAATACCACATGTTTTCACTCATAGGTGGGAATTGAAGAATGAAATCACTTGCACACACGAAGGGCAGCATCACACACTGGGTCCTATTGTGAGGAGGGGGTAGCAGGGAGGGATAGCATTAGGAGGTATACCTAATGTAAATGACGAGTTAATGGGTGTAGCACACCAACAAGGCACATGTATACATATGTAACAAACCTGCACGTTGTGCGCACGTACCCTAGAACTTAAAGTATAAAAAATGAGATGTATAATTTCAAATACTAAAATAGCCACTAAAAAGCTAATCTGTATATTTAGTAAGCCATTATTACAGAGAAAATGGAATAATAAAAGTGCTCGATTCAAAAGAAAAATAAGAACAAAAGTACGGATGAAACAATTAGAAATTGTTAGAAAAGGCAGATTTAAACACTGACAATTACATTCAATGTGTATACTTAATAACTTCAGTTGAAGGAATAGAAATGGTCAGATTGGATAACAAGGCATGACTCAACTATATGCTGTCTACAAGAAACCTACTTAAAATATCAAGACAAAAATATATTTTTAAAGGATAAGAAACAAATTAGGCCATGTAAACACTAGACAAAAGAAAGCTAAAGTGACTATGTTAATCTCAAAGAAGTTTCCAGACTAAGGAATATTTCCATGGAGGAAACAGACATTTCATTGATAAAGGGTACTCAAATCATCAAACAGACATAACAATTATAAATGTCTAGGCATCTAATAACAGACTTTCAAAATACATTAAACAAATCTGATATAATCAAGAGTAGAAACAGTCAAATCCACAAGTAGAGTTAGAGATTTCAACACTGCTCTATAGTAACTGATTGAACATACAAGAAGAGAAGAAGAATATAAAAGACATGAACAATGTTATCAATCAACATGACCTAACTGGAAATCTCTCCACCCATCAATACTCCATCTTACAACAGCAAAATGCACGTTCTTTTCAAGTGCATACTGAACACATTCACTAAGATAAACCATATTCTTGGCCCTTAAACTCAAGAAGACTAACATTATAATGAAGTATATTTTTTGACAAGAATGAAATGAAACTAAAATTTATTCATAGACATCTGGAAAATCTCCAGATATTCAGAAATTAAATAATATGTTTCTAAATTATCCACAAATTAAAGAAAAAATAGCAGGGATATTAAAATTATTTTAGAATGAATTGGAAATAAAAACTCAAATATCAAAATCTGTAGAACACAAAGCAGTGTTTATGAGGAAATCTACAGCAGTAAATGTTTATGTTCAAAAAAAGTATCACTTCAAAATAATGATTTAAGCTTCAACTTAAGGAACATGAAAAACAAGAGAAAACAAAATGAAAAGGAGATATAAGGAAAGAAATAATAAATAAAGGGCAAAACCAATAAAATATAAAACATAAAAGAACTAGAGAAAAATCAATAAAAACAACATCCTAATGACACTGGATCAGAAAAGAAAATGAGAAAATATTAAATATCATCATAAAAATGGAAGTCTGTAAATTTGTATAGATGCCATAGACATTAAAATAATAAGGAAATTTTATGAAAATTTTATGGCAAGAAATTTGACATCTTATATAAAATAAACAAATTACTTAAAAGATAACAATCACACCACACTAAAGAAAAAATAGATAGCTTGAATAGTCTTACATCTACTAAAGAAATTAAAGTCATTGCTAAAAACCTTCCAACAAAGAAAACTCCAGATCATTAAGGTAAAACTACCAGTTCTACACAGCTTTTCGGGAAAACAGAAAAGGTGAGAACACTTCCCAACTAATTACAGGTTGAATATTCCTTATCCAAAATGCTTGGAGCCACAAGTGCTTCAGGTTTCAGGTATTTTTGGATTTTGAAATATTTGTATGTACGTGTATATTTATATGTGTGTGTGTGTGTATATACATATATATATATATATAATGAGATGTCTTGGGGAAAGGATAATGCCTAAGCCTGAAATCTATTTATATTTCAGATATATCTCCCACACATAGACTGAAGGTAATTTTACAAAAAAAAGTTTTTTAGTAATCTTGTGCGTAAAACAAATTTTGTGTACATTGAACCACCAGAAAGCAAAGATATCATTATCTCAGATATTCCTGTGGAAAATCTATGGTTGTTTGGCATCACCATCATTCTTGACTCTAAATTTATGCTACTGATAAATAATCACTTTCTCATATGAATTCACAAATAAATAATAGTAATAATGACATACCATTAATACAGTGAAAAACTAATGTATTCAGGGTAACCAAATAGCACACTAGCGTCACCAGAATACCTGTATCAGCTGTTAAACAACAGCAACAACAGATAACAGCAGGCTTTCAGTCTCCACCTACATTATTAAACATATTGCATATTATACATATGTTTTGATTAAAAGGTTACTGTATACTGTTTTTTATTTAGGTGAGAAGGAACATCAGAAGCAGTTGAGGGACGAGGAGGTGGCTTCTCTCAGGATGAGGAGGCATTCTGCTAGAATGGCTTTTAAAAATATTTTCTCCAGAGTCATCTGCTTTGACACTGATTTTTGTCTTAGAAGTTTCTCTGATTTTATAAACTGGCATACTTTCTAGTTGTCTTATAAACGTATGCTGCTCTAGTGAGTGCTTCAATAAACCCATCACACATTTTCATCATGTTATCTATGGACACTTTTTCTGAAGTATTACTAATGTTATCTTCAATGTCATTATTATTACAATCACCTTGTTTCAGAACTGTTTGACTATTTCACCATTGTTTGGTTAATGAAGGAACAACTGGAGTCTAATTACTGATTTTAGAAACTTCTTAATATCCACTTCTTCCAGCTTACTGATAGACTCTGAAGGTATATTTTTTGCATATGGAAGAAGGTCAGACATTTTCTTCCCTCACTTGACATGTGGAATACTTCAAAGTGATCACTCTGTTCATCATGATCAGTGGACATAGTTACAGGACAGAAGTTGTGTCAGGCCTGCATAACTGTGTATTCAGTTGCTGTGTTCCAAGCACTGGCAACAGCATATATGGCATCATTCATGCTAAACTTCTTTTGAAAACACTCCACATCCATGCCTCTGCTCACTGCTGCTAGCATGCTGTTCAAGAAAGTGTTTTTATATTTACTCTTCACTGATCTAAGCATACCCTGACCACATGGCTGAACTCAGTAAGTCACATTTGGGGGAAATACATGGAATAAACATTATTTTTGATGAAAATTTCAGCTGGAGGATGAGCAGAACAGCTGTCAAGAAATAACAAAATCTTGCAGTAATTATCCAGTCTAGCTTCCCTGCAGTGGGCAACAGCTACTGGTATAAAATGTTTGTGAAATCAATCAGAAAAAGATGTCCCTGATGATCCATGCATTTTTTGTTAGCATAATAATGGATTGGTAAGAAAACCACTCCTTGAAAACAGTGAGGATGCATGCTTTTGCCTGTGACAGCAACTTTACATTTATGTGTGTCTTATGCATTAGCATATCCCAGTTCAACAATTTTATACTTGGCATCCTTTGTTCCTATAGCAGATATCTCATCAACTGTAGTCAGTGTCTTTCTGGGGCAATAACACCAAAACAGTGATGTGTCAACAACTTCATAGACTTCTGGTGTCAGATTTTCATCAGTGAAAACTTTGGCAACCGCATGCCACAACTCTCTGCTGCCTCATGGTTAGCAAGCATGCTTTATTACTGTTTGAGACTGAGTCTGGCTCTGTCGCCTGTGGTTCGCCTGCGGGCTGGATCTCAGCTCACTGCAGTTCCGGCCCCGGTTCATCTCCCATTCTCCTGCTCCTTCTGCCTCCCTGGGAGTAGCTGGGACCACAGGCCTCGCCTAGCCTGCCAGTTATTTAGTACTGTGTCTTTCTAAATTCTGCAAGAAATTAATAAATATTCATAATTCCCTTTAATTTTCATTGAATCATGGCAGATCTTTGCTTGTTTAATAATCGGCATACCATTAAGTGGCATGTGTTCACTGTGATGTTGATGGATCCACTCTTTCAATACATGATTGAGATCTCCATTTTTAATTTGGTGCAGTGTTTTTTAATTTTTTAAATTAACTTCTGTTCATCATTTTCAGCACAGAACTTCAGCAGTTTATCCTTCTGTTTCTTCAGGTCATATATGGTGTTCATTCCAACACCATACTCTTCTGTAAGACATTTCCTACTTATACGATCATCCAGTTTCTCCAAATAGCTTGAATTTCTGTGCAACAGACAAACATAAATGCTTCCTCTTTTTCTTATCACTGTTACCATAGGGATGTCTGCAGGTCTTTTTGACATTTTCAACAATATCTTTACACCACATTGCAGAGAATAAGCAAAAAACCGCAATGATTAAAACATACGTCTCGGCCCTATATGGAGCATCACGGGAGAACCTGCTGTTGGTGTGTCTAGGCTACACACACACCACTGTATTGTCCTTTGTGGAAATAATTGCATGAGTGTCTATGGAGAAGACATATCACAGCTAAACAGGGCTGGGTGGTCCTTTTATCCTTGGGAAGGCTGAAAATTGTGTGCTGAATGTTTTGACTACAAACTGTCACATGAGTTCAGTTGTGGAATTTTCCATTTGTTGGCACTCAAAATGTTTTCAATTTTGGAGCCTTGCAGACTTCATAGTTTTGGAATAGGGATGCTTAACCTGTACATGAGAATAGTAATATACTGATACTAAAACTAGAGAAAACCGTAGATCAGTGTCCTCATGGACACAAATATAATCAACCTTAGTAACATTTTAGCAAACTAAACCCATATAAATGTTAAAAAGGACATGTATTCTGAAAAAGTAAGATTTATTCTGGGAATGTAAGGTTGGCTTAACATTTGAACATCATAATCAAGGTAAATCACCAAATCATAGACTAAAAAAAACATGAATAGATGCAAAATGATCATTTAATAAAAGTCAATACTTATTCAGGATAGAAGCTCCAGAAAACTTGGAATAGAAGGAGACGTCCTTCTATTAGGATGGGGATCTATAAAAAGCTACTGCTAACATTATACTCATGATGAAAGACTGAACAATTTCTCCCTAGACTCCAGGAGCATGGGTAGGATGTCTACTCTCATCTCTTCTGTTCAGTATTGTACTGGAAGTTTCAGTCAATGAAATAAGAAAGAAATAAAAGACACATACATTAAAAAGAAGCAAAATCATCCTAACTTTCAATGCAATGCTTATTTATGCAGGAAATCCTTAGAAATATAAAACACGCTACTAAAACAAATAAGTTTAGCAAGGTCAGTGAAGCCAGTACAAAAGCATATGATTTTTATATACTAGCAATAAAATAATTGAGGAGTAAAATTTAACAATGCATTTATATGTATAGTTAGGGGTGCATTTAACAAATTATGTGCAAGACTTATATGCTGAAAACTACAAACATTGATGAGAGAAATTAGATAAGATATAAATATATGAAGAGATTCCACGTTCATGGATTGGGATACTCAACATAGCTAAGATATCAATTCATTCCCATTGATCTGTAAATTTAGTGAAATTCCAATCAAAATCCCAATATACATTTCATAAATGTTGAAACACTGATTCTAAAATTAATATGAAAATGCAAAGAACCTAGAACATTCAAACTCATTTTGAAAAAGCAAAAAATGGGAAAACTTAACACTACTAGATTATGAGATTTAGAATAAAACTACATTAATCAAAATAGTGAGGTTGGCAAAAGGACAGACATAGCACTCAATGGAACAAAATGAAGAGGCTCTACCTAAACTCTCATTTATATGGTCAACAGACCCTCATTAAATGTTCATGATTTTTCTAGAAGGGTGCTGCATAATTTAATAAAGAAAGGATATTCTTTTTAACAAATAGTGCTGAATAATTGGATATCTATTTGCAAACAAACAAACAAACAAACAAAGAACCATGATATTTTGTTCACTTTATATGAAGGACTTTGATGGAAATGGACAATAGATCTACATGTAAAAAGTAAAACTATGAATCTTCTACAAGAAAACATAGGAGAAAATGTCCATGATTTGGATTAGACAACAAATCCGTACATGGACACAAAAAGCCCAAAGCCAAGCAGAAGAAAATGGATAAACTGTACTTCATTAAAGTAAAACACTTTTGCTCTTCAAAACATATTGTGGAAAAGGGGAATGGCAGGCCACATGCTGAATGATATTTGTAAAATATAAAACCAATAAAAGACTGTATGTATAAATATATAGAAGTCATACATTTCAGAAAAACAATCTGACAAAAATATGGGCAAAAGATCTAAATCTACTTACTTTATCAAAATTAAATGGAACCATAGTGAGATATTTCTACACAACCACCAGTCTAATTATTTAGTCTAACTAAAATGAAAGACTGACAATATGAATTGTTGTATAGGATGTGGAGGAACTGACCATCTCATAAGCTGCTGTTTGAAAGGCAAAATGTTACATTTTGGTAAAACAGTTTGGCAGTTTCCCTTACAATTACACATTCACTTGTCAAATGACCCACTAATCCCACACTTAGTTATCTACCCAAGTGAAATAATATCATGGAGTCATGCAAAGACTTGTATGTCATTGTTCTGACCCAAACCGAAAAGATGCCCAGATGTCTATCAACTGGGGAATGAATAAACAAAGTGTGGTATATTCACATAATGGAATACTAACCAGCAACCAAATGGAACAAGCTACTGATAAAAGAAACAACATATATAAATCTCAAAAGCATTATGTCGAATGAAAGAAGCCAGACACAAGAGACAATGTACTATATGATACTCTTTACATCAAATTCTAGGAAAAGCAAAAATACAGTGAGATAAAGTGATTGGTGGATGCAGGAGACCAGGAGGAGGAGGAAGAGATTGATTGCAGAGGGCATAATCTTTGAAGAAAATAGAAAAATTGTATGTTGTGATCATGACAATGTTTACATGATTATAAGTATGGGACAAAACTTATATGCTTAAAATTGGTTAATTTTATTATATGTAAACTAAATATTAATAAAGGGACAAATAATTCTGAGAAGGACAAGCAATCACTAAGGGAATTTGTTACCACTAGACTAGCCTTATAAGAGAGCTTAAGAAAGTTCCAAACATAGAAATGAAAGAACACAATCTGTTACCACAAAAACACAACTAAGTACATAAGCCAAAGACTCTATAAAGCAACTATGCAATCAGACTACAAGGAAACCAACTAACAACATCATAACAGAAACACAACTTCACATATCAGTATTAACCATGAATGTAAATGGTCTGAACACTCCACTTAAATAACATAGAGTGACAAGATGAATAAAAAAACAAGACCCAACTTTTTGCTGTCTTGAAGAGACCCATCTTACATGCAACAACACTTATAGGCTCAAAGTAAATGGATAGAGAAAAATCTATTATGCAAACAGAAAGCAAAAAAGAACAGGGGTAGCTATTCTTCCATCAGGTAAAACAGACCTTAAACCAACATTAGTAAAAACGGACAAAGAAAGTCCTTACATAATGATAAAGGATTCAATTCAACAAGAAGACTTAACTATCCCAAATCTAAATGTACCCCACATTGGGATTCATAAACAAGTGCTTATAGACCCAGGAAAAGACTTAGACAGTCACACAATAATAGTGGGAAACTTCAACATCCCACCAAGAAGCATTAGACAGATTCTCTTTTTGCAGAAAACTGACAAATTATACATTTAAATTAGACACTTGACTGATTGGACTTAATAGATAGTTTCAGAATACTCCACTCAACAATCATAGAAAGGACACTCTTCTCATCTATACACAGAACATAATCTGAAATTGGACCACATGTTTGGCCATAAGGCAAGTCTCAATAAATCCCCTAAAACTGAAATCATGCTAAGCACTTTTTTCAGACCACAGTGGAATAAAATGGGGAAAATAGTGGGAGGTGGGTGAGGGATAAAAGACTACAAATTGGGTTCAGTGTATACTGCTCAGGTGATGGGTACACCAAAATCTCACAAATCACCACTAAAGAACCTACTCATGTAACCAAATACCACCTTTCTCTCAAAACCTATGGAAATAAAAATTTAAAACAAAAATAGAAATGCCCAGAAGAACTCTCAAAACCACACACTTTACACGTAAGTTAAATAACTTGCCCCGAATGTGTTTTGGGTAAGCATTGAAATTAAGGCAGAAATTTGAAAATTATCTGAAACAAATGAAAACAGAGAAACAACGTATCCAAATCTCTGAGAGCAAAAGCAGGGTTAAGAGTAAAGTTTACAGGGATATACACCTATGTCAAGAAGACAGAAAAATCTCAAATTAATAATCTGACTTGTACCTAAAAGAATTAGAAAAACAAGAACAAAGAATCCCAGAGCTGGCAGAGGAAAAGAAATAGCTAAAATCATAGCAGAACTAAGAAATTTGAGACCTCCAAAAAACATACAGATGATCAATGAAATGAAAAGTTTGTTCTCTGAAAGGATAAACAAGATTAATAGACTACTAACTAGATTAACAAAGAAAAAGAGGGATCTAAATAAGCACAATCAGAAATGACAATGGTGACATTACAACCAATCCCACAGAAATACAAAAGATCATCAGAGATTATTATGAACAACTCTATGCACACAAACTAGAAAATCTAGAGGAAATGGATAAATTCCTGGAAACACACAACCTCCCAAGATTGAATCAGGAAGAAACTGAAACCCTGAACAGATCAGTAATGAGCTCAGAAATTGAATCAGTTAAAAAAACAAAACAAAACAAAACAAAACTGTCAGTGAAAAAAAGCTCTGGACAAGATGGATTCACAGCTGAATTATGTCAGGCATACAAAGAAGAGCTGGTAGCCGTCCTTCAGAAACTATTCCAAAAATTGAGGAGGAGGCTTATTCTACAAAACCAGTATCATCCTGATACCAAAATCTGGCAAATACACAACAACAAAAAAGAAAATTACAGGTCGGTATTGCTAATGAACATGGAACAAAAATCCCCCCAAAAATACCAGCAAACTTCATTCAGCAGCACATCAAAATGTTAATTCACTATGATCAAGTAGGCTTTATTACACAGAATAAGGTTGGCTCAACATATGCAAATGAATAAATGTGATTGGCCATATAAGCAGAATTATTTTAAAAAGGTCATCTCAATAGACGCAGAGAAAGCTTTAGATAAAATTCAACATCATTTCATGATAAAAAAAAAAAAACCTCAACAAACTAGGCATTGAAGGAACATACCTCAAAATAAAAAGAGCCATCTATGACAAATCCAGCCAACATAATACTGAATGAACAAAAGCTGGAAGCATTACCCTTAAGAACTGGAACAAGATAAGTATGTCTACTCTCACCACTTCTATTCAGCATAATACTGGAAGTTCTAGCCAGAGTGATCAGTCAAGAGAAATAAATAAAAGACATCTAAATTGGAAAAGAGGAAGCCAAATTATCTCTCCTTGCTGACAATATGATTCTATACCTAGAACACCCTTAAGTCTCCACCAAAATCTCCTAGACCTGACAAACAACTTCAGTAAAGTTTCAGGATAAAAAATCAACATATGCAAGTTAGTAGCATTCTATACAACAATAATGTTCAAGCTGAGCATGGAATCAACAATGTAATCCCATTTGTAATACACACACACAAATAAAATACCTAGGGATACATCTAATGAAGGAAATGAAAAATGCCTGCAAGAAGAACTACAAAAAACTACTGAAAGAAATCATAGACAGTACAAATGAAAAAATATTCCACGCTCATGGATTGGAGGCATCACTATTGTTAAAATGTCCACATGGCCCAAAGCAATCTATAGATTCAATGCTCTTCTTATCAAAGTAGCAATGTCATTTTTCACAGAATTAGAAAAAGCTATTCTAAAATTCATATGAAACAAACAAACAAAAAAACAGCCTGAATAGCAAAAACAATCCTAAGCAAAGAGCAAAACCAGAGGCATCACTTTACTCTGCTTTAAACTATACTACAAAGCTACAGTAACCAAAACAGTATAGTACTGCTAGAACAACAGACACACAGACCGTTGCAATGGATTAGAGAACCAAGAAATAAAGTCACACAGCTACAACCAACTGATCTACAAAACTGACAAAAATAAGCAACGGCAAAAAGATTCCTTATTGAATAAATGCTGCCAGAATAACTTGATAACCATATGCAGAAGAAAAAAGTGGACCTCTATCTATCATAATATATAAAAATTAACTCAAAATATATTAAAGATTTAATGTAAGGCCTCAAACTATAAAAATCTTAGAAGAAAACATAGGAAATACCATTGTGGTTATCAGCCTTGGCAAATAATGTATGACTAAGTCCTCAAAAGCAATTGCAACAAAAGCAAAAATTGACAAGTAGAACCAAAGTAAAACAAACAGCTTCTGCACAGCAAAAGAAACTATCAGTAAATAACCTACAGAATAAGAGAAAATATTTGCAAACTATGCATCTAAACTAAGGATTAATATAGAGAATCTATAAGGAAATTATGCAAATCAACAAGAAAAAAATAACCTCATTAGAAAGTGGACAAAGGACATGAACAGATATTATTATTATTATTTTTTTTGAGACAGAGTCTCACTCTGTCGCCAAGGCTGGAGTTCAATGGCATAATCACAGCTCACTGCAGCCTCAACTTCCTGGGCTCAAGTGATCCTCCCACCTCAGGCTCCCAAGTAGCTGGCACTACAGGCGTATGCCACCACACCTGGCTAGTTTTTTTTTTTTTTTTTTTTTTTTTAAGAGATGGGGTTTTCCATGTTGTCCATGCTGTTCTCAAACTCCTGGACTCAAGTCACCTGACTGCCTTGGCCTCCCAAAGTGCTGGGATTACACACATGCACCACAGTGCTTGGCCTACAAACAGATACTTCTCAAAATAAGATATACAAGCATTCAATAAACATGAAAAAATGCTCAATGAAAACCACAATGCAAATGAAAACCACAATGAGACACTATCTCACACCAATCATAATTGCTTTTATTAAAAAGCCAGAAAATAACAGATGTTGATAAGGCTGCAGAGAAAAGGGAATCCTTATACACTGTTGGTTGCAATCTAAATTAGTTCGGCCAGTGTAGAAAGCAGTTTGATGATTTCTCAAAAAACTAAAAATAGAACTACCATTTGACCTGGCAATCCCATTAATGGGTATATACCCAAAGGAAAATACATCATTCAACCAAAAAGAGAGGTGCACTTGTATGTTCACTGGAACACTTCACAATAATAAAGACATGGAATCAACCTAAGTGCCCATCAGTGGAGGACAGGATAGAGAAAATATGGTACATATACATCATGGAATAGAATAAAATCATGTCCTTACAGAAACACAAATGCCATTGGAGGTCATTATTTTAACTGAATTAATGCAGAAACAGAAAACCAAATATTAAATATTATCACTTATAAGTGGTAGTTAAATTTTGGGTGCACATGGACATAGACATGGGGACAAGAGATACCAGGGACTCCAAATGGAGGGAAGAAGGCAGGGTTCCTATTGGATACTATGTGCACTGTCTCCATGACAGGACCAACAGAAACCCAAACCTCAGCATCACACAACATGCCCTTGTAACAAACCTGCACATGTACCCCCCATATCCCAACTGAAGATGGAAATTAAAAATTTTTTGAGAAGACGGGACGGATTTTTGCAAAGGACTATATCTTTGCCTTGTAGCTTTATTGCCTTGAGTTCAGAGAATATGCCCTGATGGTTTCAACCACTTTTTAATTCCATTCTATTCTATTATTTGTGCTCAAATGCACTTGGAAACAATGTACGCTTTATTCATAGGGGACAAATTTCTATATGTCAATTAAATGAAGCTTGTTAATTTTATATCCAAATCTTCCTCTAGAATTTATTATGCTCCTGTATTTTACATATGGTTTCTTACTATACCATTATGTTTCACAGCCAAATTATTAATAAACATTTAAACCATGTTTAAAGTGTTCTCATTTCTGTAACTGCTACAGTTTTTTAAAACGATCATCTATTCTTCCAAAACGAAAACCATGACACATGGTTCATTTTGCTTGAGTATGTCACTAAGGGCTTCTAAAAACTTCCAGTGGGTTTCGCAGGTAGTTAAAATAATATTCATACACCATGGAATACTATGCAGCCACAAAAATGGATGAGTTCATGTCCTGTTCAGGGACATGGATGAAGCTGGAAATCACCATTCTAAGCAAACTATCTCAAGGACAGAAAGCCAAACACTGCATGTTCTCACTCATAAGTGGGAGTTGAACAAGGAGAACACATGGACACAGGGTGGGGAACATCACACACCAGGGCCTGTTGGGAGGTGGGGGGCTGGGGGAGGGATAGCAGGAGAAATACCTAATGTAAATGACAAGTTGATGGGTGCAGCAAACCAACATGGCACATGTATATCTAGGTAACAAACCTGCACGTTGTACACATGTACCCTAGAACTTAAAGTATAATAAAAAATATTTATTGTGCTCTAATTCTTAACAGAAAGTTGACTGGGCATAGAGTTTAGGTTAAAAGTATTTTATTTTAGAATCATTTTACATCACAAAGTCTTCTTGTATTTCATGTTTCAGTTGAAATGTTTGATGCCATTCTTATGTAGGTTTTTTTTTCCTCTCAAGCAGGTTTAAGAATGTCTTTTCATACTTTTACTTTGTACTTGTACCTTCTGAAATTTCTCCAAAAGTTATTTTGATATCTTGTTTCACTGATCTCACTTGGTCCTTAATGATAGATGTTAATTAGAAATCTTTCTTCTTGCTTTGGTCTCCTTTTATTCAGTGATCGGTTGATTTTTTTTTTTTAATTTTGTACTTTCTCTTTTGTGATGTTGGTTTACCTCAGATTGTAGGACATTCAGAATGTCCTACAATATAAATTAATTGTCTGCATTTATAACCGAATGGTTAAACCAAAAAGTCTTCTATTGCTTATTCCTTTTGTAGTTAATCTACTCTCATTTTATGGGGGAGTTCTCAAGAGACAATGAGGGTAGTAGCATCTTATGTTTTTCACCTTACATATTTAACTGGAAGTCCTGGTGAATTATTCTTTAATACTACTTGTATATTTATATCACCAAAATTATTAAATATTGGCTTTACAAAAGGTCATGCAAGGTAGGCAAGGAGTAAGGTCACACAGGGTAGGTAAGGAATTAACAGATTTTTGATTCCCCAGTCTCCTCAATATTTTTTTAGTAGCACTGTGTCAAGGGTCCCCAAGACCATCCTCAGGTTCAATAATTCACTAGAAGGACTCACAGGATCCAGAAAAGCTGTTATATTCAGAGTTACAGTTTTCTGGAGTGGCCCAAGGTCTGTTATATAAAGAACTCTCAGGCAGAATATCCTAAGGGTTTACAGATTATCTCTCTGGAACCAGTAAAAAGATGGTACTTTCTTTAGAATGTGCAGGTTCAAGCACACCAAGCCTAGTGACTTAACCCTTTATTAAACAACTACACAATGTCCTCACTTCGATTTCTTTTTCACACATATTTTCCTGGACTGTGAAGGGGAAAAGCGGTTGTGGTCCATATGCTTGTGTACCCAACCATCACACATTTTCATCCAGAGACCAAAGTTGATGTCATGAAAAACATTCTGGAAGGAGGTTAGTTAACATCAGGGCTGGCAAAGATGTTAGATCAGATGAGGAATAATCATAATGCAATTAAACTCAAAATCTATAATGAAGAGATAACTAGAATGTTTCCATATGTTTGAAAATACTTCTAAATAAACCACGGCTCAAAATAAATGACGGAATGAAAAACAGAAATACATCGAACTCAATGATAATAAAATAAATTTCAAAACATTTAAAATGCTAAAAAATTATATTGAGAAATATTTTTAGCTTTAAATGCATAAAATAGACCAAAATAAGGCCAATTATCAGTGATCAAAGCATTTATCTAAAAAACTAGAAAATAACAACAAATTAAGTAGAATGAAACAAATAAATGTAAGAACAGAAAAAAATGAATAGAAAATAAGTATATTTAGGGAAGATTAACCAGCCAAAAGTTAGCTTTTGAAAGGCAAATAAAAATAGCCCTCTTTCAAGACAGAGAAAAAGGAAAGGGACAGGAGAGAGAGAGAAAAAAAAGGCACAAATAACCATGTCATAGTTGAAAATACAACACCACTTCACATCCTAAAGGTATTGAAAGATAAAAGAATTTTATAAAAAACTTTATACCCATAGATTTTAAAATTTGGATAAAATGGACTAGTTCTTCAAAACACAAAACTCATAAAATAGATAAGAAATACTGACTCTGAATGTCTATGTCTCATTAAAGAAGTGGAATCTGTAACTAAAAACCTTACCATAAAGAAAATTTCAGGTGCAGTTGGGTTCAAAGGTGAACTCTATTAAACATTTAGGGAAGAAGTAAATTCAATATACGCAAATATTTCAGAAAATATACAAAGAGGGAATATTCCCCAATTCATGGTTTGTAGACATAATATTTCGGGTATTAAAAGCTGAAAAAGCCATTACAAGAAAGGCAAAATTATAGTTCAATCTCAGTTATGAATTGAGATTAAAAAAATTAAACAATGTAAAACTGAATCCAGAAAAATACAATATATTACAAATGTTTTCAAGTTTACATGGTTTATTAAACATATGAAATTTAAACAACTTAATTGCCCATAAGAGAATAAAGAGATAAATTATGTGATGATCTAAATAAATGTAGAAAATGTGATGAAATCAGGCATCCAAACCAGATATGGAAAGGGAATTTTCTTAAAGAGAGCATCTGAAAACAAGACTACAGCAATGGTGTATTTAATAGTGAAATGTTGAAAGCTTTTAAATTAATGTTAGGAATAAGATACATCACCACTTCTATTAAACATTGTATTTGAGGTCCTAGATAGTGAAATAAGGTATGAAAAAGAAAGAAAAGGTACAAAGTTCTGGCATAAAGAATTCATTCTGTCATTATTCTTAGATGACATGATGCGTAAAATAAATTCCTACAATTACAGATAAATTATTAAAATTTGTAAGCATGTTTATTGATGATGATTAATAGAGTGGATACAAGCTTAGTAAACAAAAATAAATTGCCTTTTTATATACCAGAAAAAAACAGGTTAAACAAATAAAAATAGAAAAAAACCTCACACCTGCCTTAAAAACATTAAATATCTGGTAATACACTTACCAAAAACATCCAATATTTTTCTGCAGAAAAAGATAAAAATATTATTGAGCAAAGTTAAGGAAAGTCTAAGTAAATACAGCAATACTCCATGCTTATGAGTTGGAAGACTCAATATTGTGAAGATATTCCCCAGACTTATCTACAGGCTAAATATAATTACAGTCAGATTCCAACTTGACAGACTGATTCTAAATTTTATTTGGACATGGAAAGTGCCAAGAATAACCAAAATTCTTTTGATAAAAAGCAAAGTAGAAACATTTACTCTCCTGGATAGGAATAAGAATGCGACTGAACTAGCGTCCAGGATGGACTGCACTAGGGTAGCATTTGTGCAGGGTAAATAAACCAGTGGAGCTGCACAGAGAGCCCAGAAACTGACTCATGCATATAGATAGTTGCCTGATGTGTTGATTTTTTTACACTTTTCTTTTTAGGTTCAAGGGTACATGTGCAGGTTTGTTATACAGGTAAATTGTGTATCACGGGGGTTTGCCATACAGATTATCTTGTCACCCAGGTAATACGCATAGCACTCTATAGGTAGTTTTTCAATCTGATTCTTTTCACTTGCCTTCCTACACCACTGCCAGGCATGCTCTTTGTCCTAACATGTTGTCCTCTATAGAAAGAAATGAAACCTGACGTATTCACGAAGAGACTTAAATGTCTGATAGAGTTTGGAATGAATTGGCAATAGGCTGCATGGACACACACACACACACACACACACACACACACACAGAGCAAATAAAAACAATATAATTCATTCCTTTATTCTTCATTCAACAAACATTTATAGAAAGCAATTATTTATACCAGAGTACCTGGTACTCTGGGTTCTGGGAATCTGACAGAGAACCAAACAGGCAAAAATTATTTACTCTCATGGAGCTTATATTTCTTGTGTGTGAAGACAGACAATGAGCAAAATAAATTATACACACATGCACACATATACACACATATACAGAAGTACACATATAATATACATATGGAATGCAATGGGAAGAAATAAGCAGGAAAGGGAGTTAAGTAGTGGAGAGTTAAATAATATGTTAAACAGGGTGGTCAGGGAAGGCATTATGAGAGGGTGACTTTTGAATAAGGACCTGGAGAAATGAGGTAAGGAAGCAAGCCACGCAGCTAATTGGGGAAATTTCCAAACAGAGGAGCGAGCACAGATGCCCCATGGTGAGAGAGTAGCCTTCTGTGTTTGAGGAAGGGCAAGGCAGGTGTAGCTGGAGTATAGTGAAAAACAAAGAGACTGAAAATGATGAGGTCAGAGAGGCTGTGGTGGACCAGATCATGTAAACTATGAAAGGATTTTTGCTTGTACACTGAGTGGGAATGGAATTCATTACAAAAACTGAAGTAGAAAAGTAGCACAATGTAGCTCATGTAGCACACATACCACTATTACAGGATAGCCCACAGCAGTGTTAAGAATAGTCTGGGGAGATCAGGGTCATCAGTTAGAAGGTTACTTCAATGAACCTGGTGAGAAGTGACATGGCTTGTTCCAAAGAAAGCAGTGCAGGTGGTGAGAGGTCATCACATTTTGAAGATAAAGCAACAGGATTTTCTAATGGATGAAGTGATAGAGAAGATCAAGGACAATTTCAGAATTTTTTGCCTGAGCAAGTAGAGAGATTGAATTGCCATTAACACCCACTTCCAAGTGGAGGGGGAGAAATCACCGGACTATGGGAGAGATCAAGAACTCAGTTTTGCATACATTAAATGTGAGAGGCCTATTAGACATCCAAATGCGGATGTCCAGTAGCCAATTAGATATAAGAGAGTGGAGATCAGGGAAAGATTCAGGTTAGAGTTACAAATTACCAACTCTTGGGAGGAAAAAAGAATGAAACCACAGGGACATACATGGTTCAGCTATATTTATGTTTACGTAACAATAATGATATAAACATGTATAATTATCGCCACAAAAGTATAACCATTTTGAGAAAATGGGAGAGGGAAGTAAGGTGTGAGGGTGTGTGTGTGTGTGCGTGTGTGTGTGGCTAGTGAATTTAAGAGCTAAATCTTCATCTTCCATAATAAAATTTAATAGAAATATATATATATATATGTATTTTTTGGAGATGGCGTCTCGCTCTGTCGCCTAGGCTGGAGTGCAGTGGCGTGATCTCGGCTCACTGCAAGCTCCACCTCTCGGGTTCACACCATTCTCCTGCCTCAGCCTCCCCAGCAGCTGGGACTACAGGCTCACTCTGCCACGCCCAGCTAATTTTTGTATTTTTACTAGAGACGGGGTTTCACCTTGTTAGCCAGGATGGTCTCGACTTCCTGACCTTGTGATCCGCCCACTCGGCCTCCCAAAGTGCTGGGATTACAGGTGTGAGCCATCGCGCCTGGCCAGAAATACAAAATTAAAAATCAAGTCAAATCTAACATTTTATATAAAATATGAAAGCATATTTAAAATGAAACAAAGTAGCTGAAAGTATTTCTGAAGACAGGGAATTGAGGTTAGGTGTCTAAACCTAAAGATGATTTCATTTGTATTTAAAAATCTACTCATCTGACAAAGGGCTAATATCCAGAACCTACAAAGAACTCAAACAAATTTACAAGAAAAAAACAAACAACCCCATCAAAAAGTGGGCAAAGGATATGAACAGACAGTTCTCAAAAGAAGATATTCATACAGCCAACAGACACATGAAAAAATGCTCATCATCACTGGCCATCAGAGAAATGCAAATCAAAACCACAATGAGATACCATCTCACACCAGTTAGAATGGCAATCATTAAAAAGTCAGGAAACAACAGATGCTGGAGAGGATGTAGAGAAATAGGAACACTTTTCCACTGTTGGTGGGATTGTAAACTAGTTCAACCATTATGGAAAACAGTATGGCGATTCTTCAAGGATCTAGAACTAGAAGTACCATATGACCCAGCCATCCCATTACTGGGTATATACCCAAAGGATTATAAATCATGCTGCTACAAAGACACATGCACACGTATGTTTATTGTGGCACTATTCACAATAGCAAAGACTTGGAATCAACCCAAATGTCCATCAGTGACAGACTGGATTAAGAAAATGTGGCACATATACACCATGGAATACTATGCAGCCATAAAAAAGGATGAGTTTGTGTCCTTTGTAGGGACATAGATGCAGCTGGAAACCATCATTCTCAGCAAACTATCACAAGAACAGAAAACCAAACACTGCATGTTCTCACTCATAGGTGGGAATTGAACAATGAGATCACTTGGACTCGGGAAGGGGAACATCACACACCGGGGCCTATCACGGGGAGGGTGGAGGGATTGCATTGGGAGTTATACCTGATGTAAATGACGAGTTGATGGGTGCTGATGAGTTGATGGGTGCAGTACACCAACATGGCACAGGTATACATATGTAACAAACCTGCACGTTATCCACATGTACCCTAGAATTTAAAGTATAATTTAAAAAAATAAAAATAAATAAAAACTCCTGCAGCCTAGACATATAGTGCAAGGGACTGAAGCTGAGTTCAAGTCTTGACTCCTCATTTAATCATTCTGCAACATCAAATAAACTATGTTATTTCTCAGTTTCTCAATTTTCTGTTCGCATTCTCCTCCTTTGGAAAAGGAAACTAACATCTACAGCATAAGGTTGATAAAAAGGTTAAATGAGAAAATGGCTTTATGCAGTAAATACTGAATATGATGTAGCTGCTATTAGATTTGATTACACATTTGTCACTCTCACCAGTCTGGGTTCTCTTCAAGGGGAAGGCCCACTTACCCACTTCTCCCCAGTGACTGCCACTTAGGAGTGGCTCAGTCCCTATTTCTTTCACTAATGAATAGATACACAAATGAAGGAAAGTTTCAAGGGTCCTTGGATATGTGTTGTACCCTCAGTAGCCCAGCTTCCTGGGGTCTTTGGATCAAATGTCCAGTGAGCCACCAGGCTCTGGGGACATCTGGTTTCCCTTCCGTCCTTCCCTGCCACCATATTCCCCAGCACTACTGGCTTACTGAGAAATCCTGTACTTACAGAGCATCTTTCTAAAGCAAAAACCATTGTGAGAGACAACAGCAAGAAACCATTTATTTAGCAAGGGGAGAGGAAATATTAATTGTAACATTTCTCTCAAATGTCCTTAATCTTCACCTGTAATAATCACACTGATGGTCCAAACTGGGTCCACCTATAACATGGATGACGTTAATAATCTGATCATCCTATTTTCTCAGAAATGCCAACTCTATTCCTGATATTTTCCCAGACATGACAAGATTGGCAAAAAGTCCTTCTTAAGCGATGGATCCTACTAATAATTAGCAAGAACTGTTAAAGTAACTGTTGACTGCACTTTATTTATAGATATTAACATGATTAATTGAATTGGAAGTGTGCCTGGAGGATGACACTTTCTGAGCTGGTGCTGGGGCTCGGGCGAACTCTGCAGCCTCACAGGACCATGGGAGGGGTCTGGGATCAGCCCACTCCTTTTCTCTTTCTGAACTGCTCCGTCAAATACCTCTAGGTCTAATTCCCTAGGACTAGCCCCAATTTGAAAAGAATTTTCTTTGGCCAGTGACATGTTCAGCTAGGAATGGACAAGATAACATCATCACATTATTTGCAAAGCTCCTTATGGTCAACGAAAAGCATTCACATCGCCATCTTATCTGAACTTCTCCAGTTCCCTGGTTTAAAATATCATTTATATATGAATGACTCCAACATTTACATCTCTTCCATGCACCATAGACTCATATATACAAGTGTTTTCTTATTTAATGATCTAATAAGCATCTCAACATTAATATTTTGAAAATGGAACTGATTTTTCCTCCCTTGCTCACAACCTTCCTACCCAAGTTGCCTGAAGGCAAGATGAATCTCAGTTTGGAAAAAAAAAAAAATTCCTCTCAGTGGCTAAAGCTAAAAATCTGGTAGTCACCATAACTCTATTCCCCCTCTTCTCTCACCTTCCCACATCTGCAAGTCATGACATTTATCCTTCCAAAAATATCTAGAATCTGTCCAATTTTCTCCTTTTCCATAATGCTACCCTATCTCAAGATACCACCTTCTCTCTCACATGTGCTACTGCAGAACAATGAAGGCAAAAGGAGAAGTGAGTCCACTGGCCAGGATGGCTGGTATGACAAGCTAATATCATAGGATCCTATGTTATACATGAGCTGCACAGCACAGAAGGGAGCCTCAGCTGCTTGTTTACATATCCTCATGCCTACACTGCAACATGACTCTGAGTCTGGGCTTCCCAGTCTGGGCTGACGCACTGACACACAGGTGAGTGCTCAGAAAAGGCTTGCTTCTGCTTGTGGAGATGATAAGATATTATAGTTCCTTCCTTTCTCACATGATTGGGATTCCCCTCCTCCAAAGGCTTCTAGAGTACCAGCGGCTGGAGGGCTCCTATCTCATCTTCACCACATAGGCAACTGCTTGTATCCTAGAGCTGCAGTGGCAGATGGGATTGACAATAAAAATAACACAAAGAAAAGTTTAATAACAATAAGAGTAATAATTGCTCAATCTCAGTAACCTCTTTGTCTTCCTGTAGAAAAAGAGACAGCTCTAGCTTGTCTTGAATGACATGATGTCCAGTTTTGCACTGCTGGGATTTGAGTCTTTCACATTTCAAAACACACCCCAGTCAGGGAAAGTGTGGTACATTTGGCAGACACTCTCTTCTGTGACACACTTAGCCAACAATATCTCACTGAGGGTTTACCAAGTACTCTGCTTTTCTCAGTACTAAAGGCAACTGGCTTCTTTCTGCTCCATAGGGTCCCACTGTCTAGGATGACAGGGCAGAGCTTCACCACAGGGCAGTGGCCAAGGACCCTAACTGGCAGAGAGGGAAACCATATAGGTAAATGTAAAGAGCTCGGTCCTTTTCCTGGAAAAGTAAACTCGGTGCTTACTGAGGCATGTTGTCAGGATTTATTAAAAAGTATGATTTCGGAACCCCTAAAAATCATTGAGTCCCAATAGATTGATTAAAAGCAGATGATACCAGACCAATATCACTTCCTTTTTTCTGACTTGGGCTATTGGACTCACATATTAGAGAGCTGTTGTAGGCAGAGTAAATGTGGACCT
This sequence comes from Papio anubis, assembly GCF_008728515.1. Taxonomy (NCBI): domain Eukaryota; kingdom Metazoa; phylum Chordata; class Mammalia; order Primates; family Cercopithecidae; genus Papio; species Papio anubis. The sequence goes on along the minus strand of NC_044987.1, from coordinate 66,668,331 downwards.
TGACAGAGCTTACCAGATGCTGTGTCAAGGGGATGGTCAGGGAAGACCTCGAAGATCTAAGAGGAGACCTGAAGGAAGTGAGGTAGCAGGCCATGTGAATATCTAGGGGGAAGTGGTTCAGGCAGGGAAAATGACCCTGAGCAACAGCATGGAGGCTAGTGTGGCTGGAGTGGAGAAACCCCATCGTCTCAGCCCCAAAACTCCTTAAGCTGATAAGCAACTTCAGCAAAGTCTCAGGATACAAAATCAATGTGCAAATATCACAAACATTCCTATACACCAATAATAGAAAAACAGAGAGCCAAATCATGAGTGAACACCCATTCACAATTACTACAAAGAGAATAAAATACCTAGGAATCCAACTAACAAAGGATGTGAAGGACCTCTTCAAGGAGAACTACAAACCACTGCTCAAGGAAGTAAGAGAGGACACAAACGAATTCCATGCTCATTGATATGAAGAATCAATATTGTGAAAATGGCCATACTGTCCAAAGTAATTTATAGATTCAATGCTATTACCATCAAGCTACCATTGACTTTCTGCAGAGAATTGGAAAAATGACTTTAAATTTCATATGGCACTAAAAAAGAGCCCATATAGCCAAGACAATCCTAACAAAAAGAACAAAGCTGGAGGCATCACACTACCTGATTTCAAACTACACTACAAGGCTACAGTAACCAAAACTGCATGGTATTGGTACCAAAACAGATACATAGACCAATGGAACAGAACAGAGGTCTCAAAAATAACACCACACATCTACAACCATCTGATCTTTGACAAATCTGACAAAAGCCAAGCAATGGGGAAACGAGTCCCTATTTAATAAATGGTGTTGGCAAAACTGGCTAGCCATATGCAGAAAACAGACTGGACCCCTTCCTTACACCTTATACAAAAATTAACTCAAGATGGATTAAAGACTTAAAAGTAAGACCTAAAACCATAAAAACCCTAGAAGAAAACCTAGGCAATAATTCGGGACATAGACATGGGCAAAGACTTCATGACTAAAACACCAAAAGCAACATAAGCTAAACTTGACAAATCTAATCTAATTAAACTAAAGAGATTCTGCATAGCAAAAGAAACTATCATCAGAGCAAACAGGTAATCTACAGAATGGGAGAAAATTTTTTGCAATCTATCCATCCGACCAAGGGCTAACATCCAGAATCTACAAGGAACTCAAACAAATTTACAAGAAAAACAACAACAACAACAACAACAAAAACCATCAAAAAGTGGGTGAAGGATATGAACAGACACTTCTCAAAAGAAGACATTTATGTGGCCAACAAACATACGAAATAAAGCTCATCATCATTGGTCATTAGAGAAACGAAAATCAAAACCACGATGAGGTACCATCTCATGCCAGTTAGAATGGCGGATCATTAGAAAGCCAGGAAGCAACAGATGCTGGAGAGGATGTGGAGAAATAGGAATGCTTTTTCACTGTTGGTGGAATGTAAATTAGTTCAACCATTGTGGAAGACAGTGTGGCAATTCCTCAAGGATCTAGAACCAGAAATACCATTTGATCCCACAATCCCATTACTGGGTATATAACCAATGGATTATAAATTGTTCTACTAGAAAGACACATGCACACGTATGTTTGTTGCAGCACTATTCACAATAGCAAAGACTTGGAAACAACCCAAATGTCCATCAATGATAGACTGAATAAAGAAAATGTGGCACATATATACCATGGAATACTACATATTCATAAAGAAGAATGACTTCATGTCCTTTGCAGGGACAGGGATGAAACTGGAAACGATCATTCTCAGCAAACTAACACAGGAACAGAAAACCAAACACTGCATGTTCTCACTCATAATTGGGAGTTGAACAATGAGAACACATGGACACAGGGAGGGTAATATCACACACCAGGACCTGTCAGGGGATGAAGGCAAGGGGAGGTCAAATACCTAATGCATGTGGGGCTTAAAACCTAGATGATGGGTTGATAGGTGCAGCAAACCACCATGGCACATGTATACCTAAGTAACAGACCTGCACATTCTGCACATGTATCCCAGAAGTTAAAGAACAACAACAACAACAACCCCTTTATCCAAATGTCAGATCTGACTATTAAAAAGCAGTTTAGTGATATATAAAGTTTAAATGTACAGACTGACAAAAACTAAAAATATGAGTATGTGTTATATGCTAATATTGGTAGTTTAGGAAATGTCAGTTTATTCAGATGGATTGAGATAACTTAGTATTTGGGAAAAATTAGTTAAAATCATTAGCTTATACTTTTACCAAATTAATTCCAAATGGATTCAAGTTTTAAAGCAGATATCACAATCTAGATTGTGGCCTCTGGAGTCAGACTACTTAGGTTAGATTGCAGGGTCTGCCACTCACTATGTGCTAAGTCACTTAAACATTTGTGTTTCAGTTTCTTCTTTTGTAAAATGAGTTATAACAGTATGTGCCTGATAGGATTTTGTGATGATTAAAGGATATCATATACAAAGCTCTTAGAAGGTCCTGGCAAATGGTTAGTGTTAACTTAGTAAATGTTAGTTCTTAATGTTGTTGTTATTGTTAAAATAAGCAGGTTTTATAATCTCAGGAATGAGGGTGTGGGTTGGAGGAGCATTCTAAGCCTAAATCCAAAGGCAGAAATTCCAACGGAAAGCAAATTGTATCTGAATGAATAAACACAGCAATATCAAAAAGCAAACAAAACCTGACACTTTTAATTTCAAAGAGATCTTAAAAATTACTAAGAAAAAGCATAAACCCCAATACAAAAATGAGTAAAAAAGAAGCAGGCAAGTCACAAAAGAAGAAAAGGAAATGGCTTAAATAAACTTACAAAAAGATGTTTAACTGCATCAATGTTACAATAAACACAAATCATGTCAAAATGACCATACTATATTTTGTCTATTACATTAGCAAGCAATGAAATTATGATAACAGAAAAAAATCTGGGAGATCTACACTAAATAAAAGGGGAACTATAACAACTAATGCAAAAATGAAAGCAGCTAAAGATGCTGCTTTTTAAGAAAGCTAAAGATGGTCTCCTGGGAAGAAGGATAATGATAAGAGGGCATTTGTTGTCTTCTTTATACCTTCGTATACACCAGAGCACAGAATATCCACAAGAATCAGGTATAATATCTATAAGTCATAAGTTTACTGTGTGTATATTTAGTCACAAAAATTTACAATATATTAAAGCTAATTCAATAATAATAATGAATGTTTATGAGGGAGAATTGAATCTGGCACTTGAACACAATTTGTGGAACTATAAAATAGTAAACCTAGACCAGTTGTATCAATATATGATCAAAAGCTATAAAATATGTATAACATTTGTCCCCAAATTTCTATTGCTAGGACTTGAGGAAATAATTGGACAATGTAAAAAATACATATATGCGGATTTACATCACAGCATAAAGCCAAAAACTGTAGCAACTCAATTATTAATCACCAGAGGATTGCTTAAAATATGTAATAGTAATAAACATGAAATGGAATAATAATAACCAGGAGGATTATGACTTAAAATGAAGATGTGGATGTCTATTAATTAATATGGATGTCTATAATAGATGTGGATGTCCATTAATTAATGTGGATGTCTATTAATTAACTCTATTAAGAGTTTTATTAAGAGAAAAACATCAGATTACAAAGAAGTATGCATAGATTGACCTCAGGTTTATTGAAAACAAGTGTGCATATTTATGTTTATGTCTAAGTATTGAAAAAAATCCTAAAATACCTACGCCAACATATTAGCAGATTGTTAGATTAAGACTGCATAGGTAGAAAGCGGCCAGGACCTGGGAATTCGGGAGGTTAGAATAATAGTCTGTATGAGAGAGTGATCCATTTGCAGAAGAAGGCCCAAAATCCAGGTATGTCAGAGCTTAGAGAAACTGCTAGCCATAGAGAGACCAAGATAAGGTATCAACATGTCCTCATGGCTGAGCAGCAAGGAATCATGGGAGCCAGGATTGGAGAGTCATATGGTCAGATAGGAGCACCTGGAGAACAGCTGGGCCACCATCACATTTCAGTACCTTGAAGGGTAAGTAACCAAAGCAAGTAGGACTTTCTTCAAGGGCAATTACAAGGCTATAGGGTACATCAGCAGAACAGGGGTCAGAGATCAGTATCAGTGTCCCAAATTAGAGGCCCAAGAGCCACCAGTGTGGCATAGTACTGACTTTACAGATTGTGGCTAGAGCTGGATCGGAAGGGAGAAGCCTGATATATATCAACAGTAAATACTACCCAATCCTGCTCACATATTTCACAATTTTAAGTCATTTTGGTAACTAAAACAATAACTACAGCAACTAGAAAAAGCAAAATTAAAACAGGTATGAAATCCCCTGAAAATGCCAGTAAAGAGAAAAAATGAGAACCAGAGGCCAGTGAAAACTATTAGTAAAAATACTCTGAGAAGGAAGTTTAATTAACTAATTCATTCATTTATTTTTTAAAAAATTGTCACCTATACAATGTCAGGCATGGCAGGAGGTGTTAGGCTTTGCGATGAGCAAAGACAAACAAAACAGTCCCCTGACCTTGCAGAATTCCAATTCAGTTTGCTCAGAAGTCCACATAAAATACCAACTACAGTTAAACCAACGAAATGCACATGATATCAGAACCTGATGTACTCTAAAGTCTAAAAAATAGTTTTAGACTTGAAAAGACAGAAAAGAAGACATTTAAGGTTTTCTTCCTTTCAGCTGAGAAAATACCAAAAAAGTGCTCTCCTCTATAAACTGGGAGGGGAATACATCTTTTATTCCGTCTTGGATTTTTTTAGATTGGAGCATTTATTTTCCCAATGAATCATTTGTTCCCATTTTCCCACCCCATATTGAGGATTTCTAAATAATTTCATCAGGATTTTTTTTCACAGTCATGAAGACAAAAATGCTTACACTTCATTATCAGAGCTTTCCATTTCATAAGCCTTGTAGTCAATGGAGTGTTTCACTGTGCAAGGAAGTGAAGGCAGAATACGTGTGGGGTGGGCCTGGGAGGAGGGATCTGGAAGCCTGAAAATCACACTCACTCAGACACATCAGGGCACAAATTGAGACCCCTAGCAATCCATAAAACCTGTCTGGGAGGCAAGTCTTAACTGTCTGAAAAAAGGTTCAGTTTAGGACAGATTCTTTTTCTTTCCTTTTTCCCTCTAGCATTTGCTCCCTCATCCATCTGTCACAGCTGCAGAGCTCCCCAGCCATGAAGGAATCTGACCCCAAATTCTATTTTAGTTCTAGTGATGCTTTGCATTTATCAGAAATAAATGCAACCACTGAAGACAACTAATTCTGCTCAGGCAGGTTAGAGTTTTCAACTGGGTCACAAAACGATCTTAAATATCCACATGAACTGTAATAAGGCCAATGAAGAGACAGCAGAGAATTTCCAACTAGCCAGTGAAAAACTGGAGGAGATAATTTGTCTTTGTCATACTCTTTTAATTTTTCAAATTAGTGTCAGTTTTAAAGTCAAACAAATCTGGGGTTCAGTCCCAGCTCTGCCATCTGCATGGCATACACCCCAGCTATATGAATTGGGGTAAGTTATTTAACATTTGTTTCTTTATCTGTAGAATGAGAATAATCATATCTATTGGATTTTTTTTGGTGGGCATTAGAAATAATATGTCCCTAATACTAGAAATTTAACAAAATGTAGTTATGTATTGATTGACCAGGCCTACATTTCTTCTCAAAGCTCTGACCTTTATTCATTATCAGAAAATGACTTTGCTTCTGACTTCATGTAGAAAACAAAAATCATTAGACAGAAACTGCCTTAACTCACTGCCAATGTCACTACAAAGAGGTTTGCGTCTTTATCCTTCTTCCAATGTTGGCAGATTCTTCTTTGCGTCTTTATGCTTCTTCCAATGTTGCTTCTCATCCTATCAAGTAGGATGAATACCCCACCCCACTGAGCTTTCTCAGAAACTCAGTGGATTATCTTTGTTGTCCTCATTCTTCAGCCTTTTCTTTCCCATTGGATTCTCTATTAATATTTAAATATATACTCTATATTTTTAAATAAACCTCTTCCTTGAAAGCATGGCCCTCTCCCAGCTATTGCTTGTCATTTTCTTATCTTATCCGGCTAAATTTATCTAAAAGCCTGTTTAAAAGAAATAACTCTAATTCCATATCTTTCACTTGTTCCTCAGCTCACTTCTATCTGGCACAGGCACCTAGGGCTCTACCTAAATTGTTGTCACCAATGTGCCCCTATGTTGCGGAACAGACATCTCTCTATTCTCATCTTGACTTCTCAGTGGTATCTGTTATAAATGATCACTCCCTCCTTGGGAAAACACTCATTTCTCCTGGATTCCATGATATTAGATTCTCTTGCCTCTCATTTTTGACTTTATCTTTTCAATTTCCTTTGGGGAAGCTTCTACTTCATTGGACCTTTAAATGTAAGAAGTTTTCATGGCTTGGGACCAGGCACAGATTTCTCTTCACTTTAGATCACCTAAAATGATCCTTTCCCAAGCCTTAAATATGTTCAATGTAAAGACTTATCTTTAAGTTTCAAGCCCATTTATCTAACAGCCTATACAGCATCACCCTTTGGATGGTGTACAGATACCTTACATTCACTATGCACAATTGCACATGAATCATGAATTAATTATGTCCTACTCTAAATATGTTTCCTTGCTCGTATTCTACATTTCAGTAATAGTATTGCCATTTATCTAGATGCTAATGTCAGAAATCAGAGCAACATCATTTTCCTTTCGTAAGATCTTGGTATTAAAAGTGCTCAATTTAATTGGACAATGTGGGTAAGTTGAGGAAAACTTAGGCTAGTTGTTTTCCCAGTAATTTCTCTAGCTAGTCGAGTGAAGTCATTCTGTAGTAGCAGCAAGAGTAGATTCCAGGACACTAATTAGAAAGTAATGAAAAAAACTAGCAGAGTAATGATAGTATCTTGGGCCCAGATAGTAGTAGTGCAGATCCAAGGTAAATGTGCAAAATGAGATTTACAGACACTAGTGACTCATGGAATGTTTGAGAAGAGCAAAAGAAAGGTACAATGGAGCTGTCCCAAGTTCCTGATATAACTGATGTAAGAAAGACATGATGGATGACCAAAAGAAAAGAGCCAATAAATGGCAAGAAGAAAGATAAAAGAGACAAAAATTTAACATATTAACTAGAAAGTAAAACATAACAAAATGGTAGAAATAAATCCATATATATCAGTCATGGCAATATATGTAAATGGTTACATCTTCAATTAAAGGATTTTAAAATCTTGTTCTATGTTATTGACAAGAGACATTTCTAAAATATAACAACACATTAATGTTGAAAGTAATGAAATACATATATGCAATAAGTACTAAACAAAAATTCATATAAGGTTGGAAAGAATGGTCTTCAAGGTGAAAAATATTACTTAGGTTAAAGCAAGTATGGCATACCCTACCAATTTTTCAGCCTAATATTCTTCAATTTCTCTTCTTCCTGACTAATGGAATTTCAATTTGGTTTGGGCCTCCAATGGGCCCAGCTAAAAATACTCATTTTTCTACACTCTTTTGCATCAAGGATGATCAGTGACCATTTCTGGACACAAATATATAGGTGGAAAACTACTGGGGCTGGTCACGGTGGTTCAGGCCTGTAATCCCAGCACTTTGGGAGGCCAAAGCAGAAAAATCACTTGAGGCTAGGAGTTTGAGATCAGTCTGGCCAACATAGTGAAACCTAAAAATACAAAAATTAGCCAGGCATGGTGGTGTAGGCCTGTAGTCCCAGATTCTCAGGAGGCTAAGGCAGCAGAATCACTTGAACCCAGGAGGTGGAGGTTTCTGCAAGCCGAGATCACACCAGTGCACTCCAGCCTGGGTGACAGAGGGAGACTCCATTTCAAAAAAAAAGAAGAAAAGAAAACTACTGGATGGTACTTTGGGGAAGACTATCATTTTCCTGATGTAATTATTTTCCTGATAGTTTTAGCTAGCATAGGGCTTTTGTCCTTCAACCTTCTACCACCTTCTTATGTGTAATGCCAAGTTGATGCTGGAGGAAGAGGAACTTTTCAGTGACCATAAATTTGAAAATAAAATCGCAAGAGTGGTGGAATAGGAAATTAAAAGGTTATAAGTCTTTGAAAACTAACTTGAAGAGCATGACCAGCCCTGAGCTATTACTAAATTTCTTATTTCTTGAGAAAAATGTAATTCTCTTACTAAGCCACTCTAGTTGATTTTCCATAACATGCAGCTGATCTCATTTCCAGCCAACATAATAATATAAGGAACAATTTGCCAGGAAGATATAATGACCTGAACCAGCATACATTTGCCAGAAAGAGCGATCAATAAATTCACAGTCATAGAGGGAAAGTAAAACATACTGCTTTCTGTAAATGATAACCCAAGCAGACAAAATATATAAGAATATAGATTATTTGAACAATACATTAACAAGTTTGATTTAAGGAACACATATGGTACCATGAATTCAACAACAGGAGAGAATAATTTTTTTAAGGAATGAGAGAATAATTTTTTTAAGGAATCATGGAACAGTTATAAAAGTTGACTATATACAAGGCTACAAAGTAAGTCTCTGTTAATCCAAATAATTGGCATTCTTCAGACAATGTTCTACGACCAAAATTCACTATAAGTCAAAGACAAAATGTCAAACAAGTCCACAGATTTGGAAGTTCAAAAGCACGCTTCTAAATAACCAGTTAAAACAGTGATTATTATGAGAATTTGAAGCTACTCAGAACTGATGACCCACAAGATGCAATGAAAGACCACATCAAAAAGTTGGAAAAAAGACTGAACTGCACCAAAAAGCAAAAGTCAAAACAAAATAGAAGTAAGGGGGGAAATAGAAAAAATAAAGAAAAAATATAATACCAAAAGCTAGTTTTAAAATTAGTTATTTCCATGATAAAATTAATCAAGAAAAAAGAGATAAAAAAGTTAGAAATGAAAAAGAAGCCATAACTATGTGTATTTTAGGAACTTTTAGAAATGTTAGAGAATACTATGACCAACTTTATGCCAAGAAATTGGAAAAGTTAATGAAATGGAAAATTGTCTAGAAAAAAAAAAACAGCTACCAATGTCAGAATCAAGAATAGATAACTTTAAAAAATTATAACTATTAGATCAATCAAATCAGTTATTTAAAACCCACCTCAAAAAGCCCTCTAAGACAATCTTCAAGGAACCAATATCCTCTATCTTATACAAATTTTCTAGAGGAAAGATTTTAAAAAGGAATTTTCTCCAATTCATGTTATGAAGCTAATGTAACCTTGATATTATAACAACATGAACAGTAGGAGAGAGGAAAATGATAGGCCAATTGCCTTTATGACTAAAGCTACAAAAATCTAAAGAAATTAGAAGCAGGGAAAATGAAGCAATATATGGAAAAAAATAATAAATCATGATAAAGTAGGGTTTATTACCAACATTCAATGATGACTTAACATTAGACAATCTAATATTGTATTTCACCACATAGCATGATGGAAATGGAAAATGTAAAACAATATTATCTTCTCATTAGGTTTTCTAAAAACATGAAAATTTAACACTCATTCATGAGACATATATTTTGCAAGCTATGAATCTTTAATCTGATAAAATATGTCCATCAAACATTCACCAAAGACATCATTCTTAACGATGAAACACTAGAACCATCCCTTTAAGAAAAAGACAAGAGTACTTGCTTGCCCCATTTCTGTACAATATTGTACAGGAGGACCTAACAGTGCCCTACTTAAGAAAAATAATAATCAGCTGGAAGATTAAAGAGGAAGAAAAATTGTGTTTCGTTGAAAATGACAATGTTACGAGAATCTGCAAACCAAAATTAATAACCAAATATAAAAATTTCCTGGATATAAGATCAATGTTCAAAAACCAATAGCATTTTTATTCACCAGCCGGAAAAAAAGGTAACTTTAAAAGAAACAATGTCTATGCTAGCATCTAAAACTATATTGTACTGATAAATAAATCTAAAAAACTTATGATTTTAAGAAGACCATTATTATTGAATGACCCCTCTATAAAACAGTATTCGTCATTCTTTAACCCTTTCTATACCATTGTCTTCTTTGCAGTACTCATCATGCATGACTTTATCAACATAGATAAAGTCAATATTATAAAGACATAAATTCTAGTCAAATTAATATATAAATGCAATGCAATTTTTAAAATAAAAATGGTTACATTGGTTTTCATAGAGCTGGATAACCTGATTCTAAAATTCTAAGGGAATAATGAAGTGCTAAGAATAATTAATTCATGTAAGAGGGAGGAGAGGGAAGTTGAGTAGGAAATTTGAGCTGGGAATTGAGTGAGGTGATTCATGGTAGCAGGTTCAACAATTACTAATATAATTAGTATTATATTGATGGAATTGATAGAATATAAACTGATAGAACGGAAAAGAGTGCCCAGAGAAAAACAAATGCATATATGGAAGCTGACTTCACATTGATTTGCTATCTTTAGGATTCTCTCAGAGAAGTTGGGGGCCAATTACTACCGGTTCATCTGCATTACTGTCTTTGAGGAGACGTTTAGTGATACTCACACAGGTTTTGAAGACCAGTGTAAAATTAATATTATTTTTGTCTTATGCTTTATTTGCATCATATTTTTCCAAACACCAGATATTGGCTCTCTTTTGCTATTCTATCAAGGTAAGATGATATTAACATAGTCCTTGACAATTTCCCAAGACACTGTCTTTTTTACATAATAGGTAGAGGGTTATTTTTTTAGATGCAAATGGGATATCACTCTCCTCCTAAAAATCCTTCAGTAGGTTTCCATTGTGGTTTAGAGGAGAAAAATCTCAAATACTTAACATGGCTTGTGTTTCCATTGTGAAATTCTCTTTGAACAACTTCTCTTTGATCCTCTTCTTCTGGTACTTTCTATTCATACTTTAGCCTCAGCATAAGTGCTAGTTCTTTTTTTTTTTTTTTTTTTTTGGAGACGGAGTCTCGCTCTGTCCCCCAGGCTGGAGTGCAGTGGCCGGATCTCAGCTCACTGCAAGTTCCGCCTCCCAGGTTCACGCCATTCTCCTGCCTCAGCCTCCCGGGTAGCTGGGGCTATAGGCACCCGCCACCTCGCCCGGCTAGTTTTTTGTATTTTTTAGTAGAGACGGGGTTTCACCATGTTAGCCAGAATGGTCTCGATCTCCTGACCCAGTGATCCGCCCGTCTCGGCCTCCCAAAGTGCTGGGATTACAGGCTTGAGCCACCACGCCCGGCCAGTGCTAGTTCTTTGGGAAAACTTTCTCTGGCTCTTCATACCAGATTTTACCCCTTTGGTTCAGGTTCCTTGAGTATCTTGTATTTTTTCTTGCATTACTTCTCACTATTTTAACTAAATAACAATCTGTCTAATCATTTGCTTATGGTCCACCATTCTCCTAGTTGAAACACCATGAAGGTAGAAAACCTGGAACATAGCAGTGCAATGCCTGGCACATAGTAACAGTTCAGTGTAGAATTGTAGAATGCATAAATTTGCATGTTTATTATTATAATATGACTAGAAAAAAGTGAAATAAAAAATAACTGTATTCCAAATAATAGAACCTGTAAGTGAAGCTTCTATTACTGATGATCAGAATTACTTTTAATTGCATCTGCTGTAAAATGTGACAGTTGTCTCCAAAGGACTCATAAGGTTCAAAAAGTGGCTTTTGTTACTATCTCAAATGTTCTCAAGTCAGAAGTTTAGGTGATTAAATTACAAGAGGAAAGGAGCATCAGTGGAGTACAGAAGAGTAAAGTGCAGCAGGGTGTCTTCTCCTCCTTCTTCCCTCCCTGGAGGGCTCACACTGCAGGGAGTCAAAGGAAGGTTGGGAGGAAGAGAACAGAACCAGCAGAAGGGGCAAAGCCCCCAAGCCAGACACAGGTTGCTAAGGCTACAGCCTTGATGTTAATTGCTCATAATTTAGAACACTGAAATACAGGAGCAGTCATTTCACCCAAGGGACAATGTGGATGCTGAATGTCAGCATTTCAAAGAAGGTATTGAAATTAAATTTCAAGAACTAGAAAAATGACTCAAGTTTGAAAGCGCAAATGGTAGACTTATCAGTCTTTCCAATTAGCTTTTTGGAACTGTTTCTTCCATCCTTTGATGGGATTATCACCATTTTTTGACTGTAACTACAGTGACCAATCTCAGCTCCTGGACAGGCTCAAAGATATTATCAGTTGTATCATTCTAGACCTGAAACAGATGATGAGCAGAAAAGAAACTATCATTCCTTTGGAATGATTTGGGATTGATTCCCAAATGAAAGCAAAGGAAAATGCTTGAGTGTGACGAATTAGGTTCATATTGGAAACATCTCATGAGTTCCAACTTCGTGCAAGGCTGTGGGCCAGGCTCAATGTGGTAGACACAAGACAATCAGGAAAGGACTGGACCACCAAGGAGCTCCTGGTATATTTGTGAGCAAAGACACAGCATGAGAAATGCAAGTAGCACAACTGTGGATCAGTTATTAGAATAGTGGAACTCCAATACCAGCTCCAGGTGATGCTGAACAAGTTCCACTTAACCTTGATAAGACTTCTTTTCTGTCTATATATCATTTGACCAGATGATCTCTAAGGTGAGTTCCACCAATCTCGCTGGCCCCTCTCTTCTCTTTAACTTAGCAATAGCATATAGGTGATGTCTCAAGGACAGTAGCTGAGTATTTGTTTAACTGTTTAATCAATGGATCAGACAATAACTGCAGTAGAAGCTTATGGAAGAAGGTGGGGTAACCTGCATCACATATATGCTTTTGTTTCTTCTAGCTGAGGAAGGCAGAAAAGAATTTAAGGGGAAGGTGAGATTTGAGTTGAGGCCAGAAAGATCAACAGAAGAGATACTAGGGGAAGAGTGTAAGGTAATTCCAACAGCATTTCCCTAATATTTTGTGTTGTGGTAAACACAGGAAGCCACATCTGGTGCATACTGGGGTAACCCCACCAGGTGAGAAGGTAAGGTTGGGGGTAAAGAGAGACCACTTGGCCTTCCACAAAGCTGAGGGAAAATTTGTATCTCAGCATACCTGTAGGTCATCAGTGGCACACCTATGTCCTGCAGCTGGCATTTGTGCCAGCTGGGAAACTCCGATCGAGAAGTCCGATAGCAGGAAAGAGCAGTCTGCCTTTTTCAGATTTCTGGTGAAGTCAGGTGTAGAAGTGTGTGAGAAGAGTTGCAGGGAGAAAACATATGGAAACATGCTTTTATCTTGGTTGTCGACCTTGAAAAAATAACAATTAATGTGTATTGAAAATCCCTTCTCTATTACAGGTACTAGTCCAAGCTATAATTCATTTTTTTTACAACTTTATAGGTAAATTCAGGTGTTAATATCTTTAGGAGAAACTGAGGCACAGAGGGACATGGTACCATAGCATCTGTGGAGGGGTAGCCTGGGAGAGTGTTCCTGACAGGCAATGCCATCACTGTGTGAGAGGCAATATCACTGTGGTTGGGAAGGGGATAGTGTCAAGTGAGATGACTGATATATTTCAACTGCCCCTGCACTCCAAAGGCTTCCAGCCTGAGAACTTCCAGCCTGAACAAACTTCCAGCCTGAACTTCCAGCCAGAACTTCCAGCCTGAGAACAAACTGTAAAGCATCAAGCTGGGCCCAGCACATAAGAAGCTTCTTGCAATGAAGTAGCAGTGCATTACGCTGTAGAAAGAACAGAGAAGCACACAATCAGCAGAAGGCGTGGGAAAGTAGAACCTGGAATTACTCAATTTACTTAGGAGCTTTTCAGAACTGAGGAGGGGTCACATATCAGATTAAAGGAAGGAATTCCAAGCCTCAGGGCCTGGGTTTCAACAGGAAAAGCCCTGGTGCAGCATCCCTCAGTGTATGTTCCCTACCTCAGGCCTGTTTGTGGGGTGAGCGAGGGTAGGTGACAAGACTGGGGAAAAAGACAGATGTTGGTTCTGCCAGGGTTTGGACCATCAGATTCACCATGGCCTTAGCCTGCTCAAAACTGTCCATAGGTAAGTTTCACAGTTTATCATAAGACTGATAGGGAGCCAATGAAGTGCTCTAAGCAAGTGAGTGACATGATTTTTATGTGGATCACTATGGCTGGAGTATAGGTAATGGACCAGAAAGGAGACAAGGTGATGGCTTAGATCAGCTGTGTCCAAAGAGGACTCATATGCCCTGGAGGTGTGCATTGTGGTGCTCTGGAGTATGGTAAGGAAATCAAATAACTTTATCTTTGTTATTTTAAAAATAAAATAAAGTCTACTCAAACTGAATATAAAGATGGACACAGGTACCCTCTTTTAATTCCAATCAAATCATTATTTGAAATTTAATTTCAATTTCAATCATTACTATTAATGATTAACCATATCTGGTTCATATTGTTATTTGAGATATTTGCTAATTACAGTATAAAGCCATTATAATCAAGATGGTTCAAAGACAATATTTCAAATATACAATATTTCATCTTTATCTTAGTAAGATTTTGTGTATGTTTTTAACATGTTTATGAAAATTAGTCAAAGAATACATGAATATAATTGATAAGCAAGAAAATATACATATATTGGCAGTCAGTGCATGCTCAACATTTGTTATTAATAGAAGTGCAGTGAATCAGTCTGGATCTGTTCAGGAGAGAAACCATCCAGTAATTCAAACGGGGAACGTTTAATAAAAAATAAATACTATAACAGAGGACTGAACTAATGAAGGATTGGTTAGCAGGAAGTATAGCGAACTCTTAAAAACTATAGGATTAGCAGATATGAGGAGCAGAGCACTCAAGGAAGAGATCCTCCCTGCCCTCACGGCTGAAACCCAGACCTTGTTGGAGAGGGCACAGCCATCACTCACAGAATGGCAGAGAAGTCAATGTGGTACTACACCAGCAGAACTTACTGGAAATCTGCCTCTGGCACTGGCCAGAAATCTGCCATCTAGGTGCTAGGAAAAGCTGTTCATGGGAAGGTGTCTCGCCAAGGGAGTGCCTGGGGAAGCGGCTGCCCATTGGGTGCTGCTGATTGCTACGCGCTGCAGGGGCTGAGTGCTGGAGAGGCCATAGGTGTTGTCGAGCCTTGCACTGAAGCTGCTGCCCACATTACAGGAAAGCGATTCCTGGGTGCTGGAGGAACTGTGCCTCCCTGCAGAGGCCTCAGGGGAGGACAGCAGAGCTGGGAAGAAAAACTCCCCCTTCCTCTTGCAATGCCTCTCCTGCGCCCTCTACTGACAGAGCTTAACATTGTGCTGGGTGGTAAAAGGAAATAGATGTAAAGGTCCGAACTCGACTTTTCCAGAGCAGAAAATGAAGGGTGAATTTGAAGCTGAGAGAAAATAAATTTGCAACTGGTACATGAATATCAAAAAATTGGGGGGCACATACCCCATATATATATATTTACTTACTTATAAGTTTTATACCTGTATAGAATTCTAACATTATGTATGTAATAAACATATACAAAAGAGAAATAACAAAGATGAGAAAACATAAATAGAAGTCCTACTATTTTATTCTTGCACCCCAGTGTATGTCATCCCACAACCCACTTTGAAGATGACTGCACCCAGTCAAAGCCTTCAGGGACCAGTACCAAATGGCTTACTCTATGATGCCTTTCTCGTCTTCTTAGCTCACAGTAATCTCTGTGTATTTCACTTGTTTGTATGCATCCTGCTCTGTGCTGCTACTTCAGCTTTTCACAGGTGTGTCCTATCTTCCCTAACAAGTGCAGGGAGCACATGTCATATTATTTTGTACTATTCTTCATAGGGCTAGGCACAAATTACACAGTCATCATAGACCCGTTGGTTCACTGACTACTCTTAAATAACATCAATATTTACCTTAATGCTTCATTTTTCTTGTTATTCAGATCATAACCATCGAGAAGCATCATACGTTTCTGAACTTTAAACCATAGATCTAGGTCTTCTTGTCATCCAGGGATACTAGGCAAGTGAGTAATAAAGTGCATTCGTTGATTTCAGTATTGAATATCTGCTGCACAACTTTCTGACTAGTCTACACAAACCCTCTGTCAATCCCAGTGTAGATATTGGGGACAGGTGTGCAAACCCAGCTGCTTTGCTGGAGAGACATTTATCTCCTCTCCATCTCTGATGTGACTAAACATTAATTGAATACAAATTCGAGATTCTAACCTAATATGAGTTTATGCTTCTTCAAGAAGGAAAACGCCTACTTCCTTTAAATTCATTTATGTCAGAAGTCAGTCTGAGGCAGACTGCTCTACACTGGGTAAATTCTCACTGCACTTCACAAACACATATATTTCCCAAGCCCCTCAGGGATGTTCAGTTATCTGCTGAGCTAGTTGGGATTTGACTAAATAGCCACACAATTGCTCACCATCTGGGCCATCCTCAGACCTAGACCTGCAAAGAAAAGGAAGGTCTGTTGGTCCCTCTGTGCCCTCCCACTCCCATCCTGTCCCCATTACTCCTGTAGAGTTTTGTTTTTTTTTTTCCTGGAAAACACATTTGCAAGCCAATCACCATCAGCTCACCCAAAGGACAGACTCTGAAATAGAGTGGGTGGTTACTCATTAATTTTTCTTTCCTTTCTCCTTACTCTCAGGCCTGAGTGTCACACTCCTGGTGATGTCTGTAAAATAGAATCCTCCCAGCCCTGGGGATTCAAATACCAGCATATTTTTCAAGTAAACTTACAGTTTGAGGATAATTTGCTTGCTAGAGAAGCAAAATGTTGACAAAACATGGCTTAGTCTCATCTCAAGTTTCTACTTCCATCTTCAGAATCGATGAGGATGCTGGAAAGTGCATCATTAATCCCATTACATCATCTTATTGAAGATGCTGGTGTGGTGTTTACGAAAGGAGATGCTTTCTTTCCCCATAAAATCGATGATGACAGGGTAAGGCTCTGGGCAGGGAATGAGCAGTCTGGAGCTCCAATTCGACATACAGCTCCCACACAAGTAGCCCGTAACTCAGGGGCTGCTACCAAAAGTGGGCCAGCACTGCCACTGCATTCTACATTAGGTGGCTGCCTTTGGACAGGCTGCCCAAAGCCTCAGGGCCCTCTTGTACTGACTGTGGGAGCTTGACCCTGGCCAGCCACAACCCTGGTCAATTAGCATGGATGGCAGAGGCTTAAAAATGTAACCACTGCTCCAAATGACGTTCAGATAATACTCTCCTTGTATAAAGACCTAGGGAATTACTGGGCTTTCAGTTTCTTTCCCCACCAAAGTTCATGATATTTAACCATTAAAAATAGGCAATACATACCACTTCATCTTTTTCAAGGAGGTTAAAAAATCATTAAAGATAATTTTTTAAAACCCTGGTTATTTATGTAGGAGCAGGACTTTATCAGCTGGCCACTTTGATGTTGATGTTTTTCTTTAAGACAAAATCATGATATCATTAAAAATTCACTGGTTTTGTTACCCTAATACTTACTCCATGCCTAATCTCACGCCATAAGTGACCATCACTCACACATAGGTTGAGAGTGAGCAATGGGGTCAGGGTCAAGTATCCACTATAAATAACTGTTTTATACATTATTTAGAAATGTTTTTAAAGCTAAACATTTATCTGTTTGCTTTTAGATAGTGTCAAAATGCACGTAGCATTTATTTTCTCCCTCTTGCCCTACATCACATCTTCTGGAAAAATCATGCTCTCAGATTGAAAGTTGGTGGTGGTGGCAATAGCAACAGCAGTCACCAAAGGAGGAGCTGTGGCAGTGGGCATTGAAAGGAGAAGAGATTGGACCTGAAAGAAGAGAGAATGAGCCCTTAACATAAGCCTTGAGATACGGAAGATGAAGGAAAGTGAGCCCGGGCCCCAGGGCTGCACTTTGGAGATATGTATCTATGAGGCAGAAGTGGGCTGAGACATAGGAAAGAGGGGATAAAAACTTGTGGCCTGCAGGACAGATCAATGCATGTAGGAGGCGACTTTGGCCATTCTTCAAACTGATGTTATTTAAATATCTGTTCAGTATTTATGAGAAGTTGGCTGCTCTGATGGGTAGAGAAAGAGGATTGTTGGAGACAGTGCTAGTCTTTCCTCTACCACCCAAACAGCTCAAGCCTGAAGCCTGCAGTTGCCTGGACCTACACCTTCAGGAGACATGTTAGTGAGCATCTACTGCAACTGGAGCTACTTGGGAATGTCATCACTTTTTCAGGTATTATTCCCAACTATATGTAGTGTTCTCCCAGAAAGAAATAGAGATTAATAGGTTCCTCCACCTCAATGTTTTAGTTCCCTTTATTGGAAATCTGTCTGGCCAGCCTATTCCTTATTCAGACTCTGATGTATCATTTATTCAGCAAAAACTATATCGGCCCATGAGGCATCCTTGGTGGGTCCTCCTGACATGAGTGACTCACAGGGTGGAGTTTGATGAAAGCAGCAGAATGCCAGTGCCGCTGAAGTGTACTGGATTCAAGTCACGACACAAACTCATTTTTATTCTAGAGTTGATGGAAGCATTGTTCAGGATCTATTTTTATACAAAGATGGATATTTTGAAGTTTAGTATAAGCAGGAAAGCTGAGTTTTGGAACTTTAAATAGACTTACATTCAAATGCTATCTCACCTTTATCACTTGTGTGGCCTTAGGCAAGTAATGAACCCCTCTATACCTCAGTTTCCTATTCTGTAAGATGAACATAATAGTGATTTCACTTTTGTGAAAATTAAGTGGGAAACACACTGGAACTGGGGTCTGGCATATAGGCAATGTGGATGGATTTATTAGGACAGATGTTGGTAGGGTGATAGGCCTGGGCTCTGGGAAGCTGAGGGAAATGCAGCCCTTGCTGCATGGAGCCTCTTCTAAAATGAGTAGGTGGCCCCTGCAGGAATATTACCCCTGCCCCCACCCCACTTCACCTGGCTGGAAGCAGGGGCAACTCTATGCATTTGGGCCTGCGCCCTTCTCTGTTGTCTCCAAGT
This sequence comes from Papio anubis, assembly GCF_008728515.1. Classification (NCBI taxonomy): domain Eukaryota; kingdom Metazoa; phylum Chordata; class Mammalia; order Primates; family Cercopithecidae; genus Papio; species Papio anubis. Next base: position 66,649,274 of record NC_044987.1, on the reverse strand, counting down.
CTTATTTGCACTCTGGTAGAGAGTTTTCAGGGGGTGTATGTGTGTTTGTATATTTTTTATTGTCGTAAAGTGTACATCATAAAAGTTATCATTTTAACCATGTGTAAGTATACAATTCAGTGGCTATTAAGTACATTCACAGTGTTGTACAACCATCTCTACTGTCTATCTCCAGAATGCTGGCATCACCCCAAACAGACACTCTGTATCCATTAAACAATTTCCCCTCCCCGAAGCCCCTGGCAACGCTTGTGGAGTTCTCTAATCCCCAGTAAAGAGAGTAAGTGACTCTTACAGTGAGCAGGAGCCCACTTGAAATCTCCTATTCCAAACCTACCTCTGAGTTTTATGACTCCTTTGGAAGCCACTCCCTAAAAGCTGCGGGGAGCTCAAAAGCACATCTGGATGTGTGACCCCTCTGCCTGAGAGCCCAGCAGTACACCCATCCTCCCACCCCCAGCCCGCCTAGCGGTGGCCCTGCAACCTCCTCAGCGTGGGGAGTTCAGCTTTCTTTTCTTTCTCCAGGACCAGTCACACCTCCCTCAGCTACTTCTGTAACTGCTAGAATGGAGAAATATACAGAGCAGAGACAGGATAAGGGTCTGATGCCCATGACTGGATATGAAATCTAAGAGACAGTAAAATAAAAACCCATTTTAAAAAAGGATCAGGTCAATTCCTAAAATCCACCCATCCACACTTTGAAAATACAGAAGGAATTTCTTCTGTTAAAAAAAAAAAGAAAAAAGGAAAGGAGGTCTGATGGCTCTGATACCTGGAAGGGATTAAATACTAAAAATAGCCTAAGGTATTGAGAATGCCAAGGGAGTGCTCAGTTCATGAAGCTGAGGGCAGTAAAATCTGGTATTAAATGCTAACAAGAGAGGAGTTCTTACAGAATGTTCAGTATCTGTGAGTCACTGGGACCTTCCTCCATCAAATGTGAAGCAATATTCTTTAATAGCAGGATTACAGATCTTACTGTCCAACCCAGTGTGTTAAGAAAGCACTATATACCCAGTAAAGGATGCAAACTGACCTGAAATGATGGAAATGAATGATGGATTAGATTCTCTAATGCCTCCCTGTTTTGAGTGAAGCCATGCTGATGGCCAGGTGACATTTGCAGGGCCATCTGGTGACATTTCTTTTTGGGAACAGATTAATAGTGACTGAGGAGGGGGGTAGAGTTGGTACAGGGGCCAACATAAGATTTTCAGGTGGCTTCCTGGAGTTGAGTATGTCTTTGAAGGGGGAGGTCCTGTATTTTTTCTAGGAGAATGTGGCCAAACTATAATTGTTAAACACTGCATGACCTGATGGGGGACTCCTTCTGTGCAGAAAGAGTTCCTTTAAATTCTGAAAGCATGAATTAATATGAAACCCAAATATTCAGGAAAGTCCCTTGTTAGAAAAGGATGTCTCCCCCTTCCCCTCACTCCTCCAGGAACAGAGGGAAATAAATGCAGCTAGGGCAGAGTCACTGCTTCATGGAATTGCTTCCTGCTCTGATGACACAGACTTAGCCTTCTGCCAGCCTGTAGTTTCCTCCTTCAGTTTCCATGGGCATTCCAGTGCTAGCACGGAGCCTATCTGTTGAAAGAACAAATGCTTCAGGAGACCTGGGACCACTCTCTCATGCTCTGCCTTCACTCAGTTCTTGATCCCTGTCTCAATCTAGCAAGACTCCAAAATTCCTTGTCCTGCTTCCCACTCCCTCAAAAAGCTGCTGGCCAAGGCTGTTGTGAAAGAAGAGGAAACCTTTTCCTCTAGGCACAAGTAGAAGCACATATCCACAATCTTCCTGATTCCCCAGTTCCCACAGCATGTTTATTTGAGAGCTGCCAGCCCCAAGACCCCTGAAGCTGCATATGAAACTTCCCCATGCTTTGATTGAAATATTTGGACCAGGTGTGGTGGCTCCCACCTGTAATCTCAGCACTTTGGGAGGCTGAGGTGGGTGGATCACCTGAGGTCAAGAGTTCGAGACCAGCCTGGCAAACATGGTGAAACCCCATCTCTACTAAAAACACACAAAAAATTAGCTGGCCCTGGTGGCAGGTGACCATAATCCCAGCTACTCGGGAGGCTGAGGCAGGAGAATCGCTTGAACCGGGGAGGCAGTAAGCTGAGATTGTGCCATGGCACTCCAGCCTGGGGGACAAGCAGGAACAACAAAAAAAGAGAAACATTTTGATGAAAATGGTTTGAAAGCAGTATTGGTTAATTGATAAGTCCCAGCTTCTCTTCTGGGCACACTGACTGTGACCCCTCAGCCTCCAAAGAGAGAAGACAGACAAGCTTCCTCTGAAGGCTGTGCTCTGCATTTTGGCTTGTTCAAGGATGCCTGGCTAGCAGGGAAGTCCTGATCTCAGCAAACATGGACAAAGGAAACGAAACCCTGTTCAGGAACAGGGGCCTCATCCACCTGCAGAAACGGTCCTTTGAGACCAAACTTTGTGTTTGGTTTCCTTACTTAAACAAATTATAGCAAAGAAGCTGGCAAAATAGTGTCACAACCATATAAAAATTGCAAGTGAAGAACCGTGGACGGAGATTATACAGGAAAGATATATCAAACTTTAACAGTGGCTACTTCAGGATTATCTACTCTTCTGTTTTCATTCAAGTTTTCTGTATTGAGCAGACAGATTACATAATAAAGAAAAATCTGGCAAATTATCTTTGAAAAGTAAAACATTTTAAAATTTAAAAAGGACCCAAGTTAAAGTGAGACTGATTACTGATTTTGTAGTTACTATAAAAGAAATCATCAGACCAGTACACGCCAAAAGACCACAAGCTCCCTGAAAGCAGAGGCTCTTTCATACACTCAGCACACAGCCCTGTCTCTTCCCTCACAGAGAAGACAGAGACATTAGAAGGGCTACACTTGACTTCCTATCTTTGGATTCATAAATTCATAAGAGGCACTTTCACTTGCCTCTCCCTCCCACTGTGACATGGGAAGAAGAGTTTTATCAAAAGCAAATCCGCCAACTCTGTTCTGGGTCCCATCCACTCGTGCCATCCAATGGGGTCTCAGCTACAGGAACCCCTCTGCTGTTCATCCTCTCTTTCTTGCATCTCCAGGCTTCCCCACTACTAGCTTTTAGCTGTCAGTATTTAAATGATCTGTTTCCTCCCATTTTAAAAAATTCCTTCCCAATTTCAGTCCTCCTCTTCCCTTTTGCAGCCAAATGTGCCATGGAGCTAAACATGCTGCCTCCTGTTCCCATCATTTGCTTTCCAGTCTACTCTCTTCTGGCTTTGGTCCTTACTGCTTTATGGAAAGTTCCCTTACTAAAGCCACCAATGACTTTCCTGTCACATAATCCAGTGTGCTCTTTTCAGTCCTTTCTTCATCAGCCTCAATGTAGCTTTGTCACTCAGTCACAGTGACTCTGACCACTCTTGGTTCCTTGAAACATTCTTCTAGTGACTGCCATGATACAATTAACCAGTTTCCCTTTCACCTCTTTGGCTGTCTCTGCTCAGATTAAGGTTTTCTATTCTATCTAAAGTCTAAACATTAGTATTCTTCAAAAACTGGACCCCTGTCCTCTTTTATCACTCTACATTCTGCTATTAAAGACCTTCGTCAACCTCTATTATTCAAATACCATAAACAGGATATGTTGACAATTTGTAAATTCATATTTCCAACTCAGGCCCTGCTTCTGAGCTCCAGTCTACTCTATACAACTGTTTTTTTTTTTAATTTTTTAACACTTGAATGTCTCACAGGTAGCACAAACTGAATATGTTAAAAATGGAACACATGATCTTACTTATACCAAAATATAGACTATTCTTCACCTAATATTTTCTATCTCAGTAAATATCAACATCTTCCTTGAGTTTGCTCATGCTGAAAACCAGAAAATCATCCATCTTTGACCACTCTCTTTCTTCAATTCTCACAGAAAATCAATCACTTCTGACAATGATGGAGAGGCAGGAAATGAATTTACTTTCACATTTTAAACAACTAAAAATCTGGACAAAATATATGAAACAATGATTGGACATTAGGTAATGAAGATATGTGATCCTTGAGTGACAGGAAACAAACGAGGCAAGAACTAAAACTGCCCATGTCATTACCTGGAGAGAGTTTCAAAGACACAGTACAGACAGGTGAAAACCCAAGCAGAGCCCAGTGGGCTCCCTCAGTTGAGGAAATGGACTTGGGAGTCTGGAGAGGCCATCCCACCTAGAATTTGCAGGGTAGAGTACCAGAGAAGAGAATGATAAACAATGAGAGAGCTCGAGAGACCTGTCTTAGAAAATATTGCTGAGGAAAGGTAAAGACAATGTACTAAATGGAGAGAGATACACTGTTTGTGATGGGAAGACTATTTTTAAGAGTCTTATTATTTCCAAATAATAGAAAGTGATTCTATATTTAATGCAACCGCAATAAAAATTCAAGTGTGTGTGTGTGTATGTAAAATAATGAGCTGATTATAAAATTCATATGGAAATGCAAAAGACCTAGATAAGCAAAACAACTTTGAAAAAGTAGGGCAAAGTTGCAGCACTTACACTATTTGATTTCAAGATTTAGAAATCTGCAATCAAGACACTGTGATATTCGAGTAAAGCTAGACAAATAGAGCAATGGAAAAGAATAGAGAGTCCAGAATAGACTCATATATGTGATCAATTATTTTCTTCAAAGGTGCAAAAGGCAATTATGTGGATAAAATATTTTTTATCCACATGGACTTTTCAACAAATGGTACTGGAACAACTTTGTAGCATACACACACACACACACACACACACACTCTCACAAGAAACAACTTCAAACCATATCATACTATACATAAAAATTAACTCAAAATGGATCATAATTATAAATGCAAGAGTTAAAATGATAGAACTTCTAGAGTAAAACAGTAAAAAAAAAACCTGTATAAATTTGGATTAGGCCAAGATTTCTTTGACACACTACTGAAAACATACCCTATAAAAGATCAAATTGAGTAAATGGACTTGAGCAGAATTAAGAACGTCTCTCTTTCAAAAGAAAATGTTAAGATAATAAAAAGCCAGCATAGCAACATGGCACAAGTATACATATGTAACAAACCTGCACATTATGCACATGTACCCTAGAACTTAACGTATAATAATAATAAAAAATAAATGAAAAAAAAAGATAATAAAAAGCCATAGCTTGGGAGAAAATATTCCCATATCATATATTTGATAAAGGGCTGACATCCGGAATACATTAAAAGCTCTCACAACTCAATAATAGAAAAGAAAAAAAAATATGGGGGATTTAGGAAGAGAGACTAGGGGAACCAGGCTGCAGGCCTCCTCCTGGTGGAAATTAATGAGGAATGTGACAAAAAAGAAGGAAATAATCAAGTGTGGAAGTGTTCACAATGGAAAGCTTCTCTTCCCTCTTCTTCCATAAAGACTGATATGGTTTGGCCATGTCCCCACCCAAATCTCATCTTGAATTGTAGTTCCCATAATTCCCATGTGTTGTGAGAGGGACCTGGTGGGAGATAATTGAATCATGGGGGCACTTTCCACCATACTGTTCTTGTGGTATTGAATAAGTCTCACGAGATATGACGTTTTTATAAAGGGTTTCCCCTTTCACTTGGCTCTCATTCTGTCTTGCCTGCCACTACGTAAGACATGCCTTTTACCTTCCATTGTGACTGTGAGGCCTCCCCAGCCACATGGAACCATTAGTCCATTAAACCTCTTTTTCTTTATAAATTACCCAGTCTTGGGTATGTCTTTATCAACAGTGTGAAAATGAACTAATACAGTAAATTGGTACGGGGAGTGGGGCACTGCTGTAATGATACTTGAAAATGAGGAAGTGACTTTGGAACTGGGTAACAGGCAGAGATTGGAACAGTTTGGAGGGCTCAAAGAAGACAGGAGAATGTGGGAAAGTTGGAACTTCCTAGAGACCTGTTGAATGGCTTTGACCAAAATGCTGATAATGATATGGACAATTAAATCCAGGCTAAGGTGGTCTCAGATGAAGATGAGGAACTTATTGGTAACTGGAGTAAAGGTGACCCTTGCTATGTTTTAGCAAAGAGACTGGTGACATTTTGCCCCATTTTAGAGATTTATGGAACTTTGAACTTAAGGGCGATGATTTAGGGTATCTGGCAGAAAAAATTTCTAAGCAGCAAAGCATTCAAAAGGTGACTCGGGTGCTGTTAAAAGCATTCAGTTTTAAAAGGGAAACACAGCATAAAAGTTTGGAAATTTTGCAGCCTGACCATGCAATAGAAAAGAAAAACCCATTTTTTAAGGAGAAATTCAAGCACGCCGTAGAAATTTGCGTAAGTCACAAGGAGCCAAATGTTAATCACCAAAAGAATGGAGAAAATGTCTCCAGGACATGTCAGAAACCCTTGTACAGCCCCTCCCATCACAGGCCTAGAGGCCTAGGAGAAAAAATGGGTTTGTGGGCTAGGTCCAGGGTACCCCTACCATGTGCAGCCTAGAGACTTGGTGCCCTACATCCTAGATGCACTAGCCATGGCTAAAAGGGGTCAAGGTACAGCTTAGGATGTGGCTTTAAAGGGTGCAATCTCCAAGTCTTGGCAGCTTCCACATGGTGTTGAGCCTGTGGGTGCACAGAAGTAAAGAATTGAGATTTGGTAACCTCTGCCTAGATTTCAGAGGTTGTATGGAAATGCTTGGATGTCCAGGCAGATTTTACTGCAGGAGCAGGGCCCTCATGGAGAACCTCTGCTAGCGCAGTGTGGAAGGGAAATGTGGGGTTGAAGCCCCCCCACAGAGTCCCCACTGGGGCACTGCCTACTGGAGCTGTGAGATGAGGGACACTGTCCTCCAGAACCCAGAATGGTAGATCCAGCTACAGCTTGCACCGTGCACCTGGAAAGGCTGCAGACACTCAATGCCAGCTCAGGAAAGCAGCTAGGAGGGAGGCTGTACCCTGCAAAGCCACAGGGGCAGAGCTGCCCAAGACCAGGGAACCTACCTGTTGCATTAGCGTGACCTGGATATGAGACATGGAATCAAAGGATATCATATTGGAGCTTTAAGATTTGACTGCCTTGCTGGATTTCAGACTTGCATGGGGACTTTAGCCCCTTTGTTTTGGCCAATTTCTCCCATTTGGAATGGGTGTATTTATCCAATGCCTGTACCTCCATTATATCTAGGAAGTAACTAACTTGCTTTTGATTTTACAGGCTCATAGGTGGGAGGGAATTGCCTTATCTCAGGTGAGTCTTTGGACTATGGAATTTTGAGTTAATACTAAAATGATTTAAGACTTTGGGGAAGGCATGATTGGTTTTGAAATGCGAGGACATGAGATTTGGGAGAGGCCCAAGGTGGAATGATATGATTTGGCTGTGTCTCCCCTCAAATCTCATCTTGAATTGTAGCTCCCATAATTTCCACATGCTGTGGGAGGGACCTTGTGGGAGATAATTGAATCAAGGGAGCAGTTTTCCTCATGCTGTTCTCATGGCAGTGAATAAGCCTCATGAGAGTCGATGTTTTTATAAGGGGTGTCCCTTTCACTTGGCTCTCATTCCCTCTTGCCGTAAAGCTGTGCCTTTTACCTTCCACCATGATTGTGAGGCCTTGCCAACCATGTGGAACTATGAGTCCATTAAACCATTTTCTTTATAAATTACCCAATCTTGGGTATGTCTTTATCAGCAGCATGAAAATAGAATAATACAAAGACTGACTGCTTCTTGCAAATGTGACTGAGATGTGAGTCATATCAGTATGATTACACATATGATTACACATATGTAATCATATATCCTCCACTGGGGCTCTTGAGCCAGTAATAGCTCTGCAACTGCCTGGGACAGAACTCCCAGTGGGAAGTGGATTACCATCTTTGCTGTCTTGCAGCCATCACCCTTGCTATCTCCAGGCTTTAGAGAATCTGCAGGGACCAGGGGCTGGTCCAGACCTCCAGTACAGAGTAGCTACCTCACAGAAAAGTGACCTGTTCTCCATACAGGTCCTGGTCCTCACTTATCCTCACTGGTTAGGGCTGCCTGATCTCAAACTCTAGCACAACCACCCTGCTCCTGCCTGACCATTTCAATCAGAAGCAGCCCAGCAGTTCAAAGAATACCCACATGCAGAGATGAGAAAGAACCAGCACAAGAACTCCAACAACTCCAATAGTCAGCGTGTCTTATGTCCTCCAAATGAGTGCACTAGTTCTTTAACAAGGGTTTGTTACAAAGCTTAGTTGTCTGAAATGACAGAAATAGAATTCAGAATATGGACAGGAACAAGGATTGTTAAAATTTAGGAGAATGGCAAAACTCACCTCAAGAAAACTAAGAATCACAATAAAATGAATCAGGAGCTGACAGAAAAAATAGCCAGTATAAAAGAGAACCTAACTGACCTGATAGGGCTGCAAAACACATTACAAGAATTTCACAATACAATTGCAAGTATTAACAGCAGAATAGACCAAGCTAAGGAAGGAATCTCAGAACTTTTAGACTGGCTTTTTGAAATAAGGCAGTCAGACAAAAATAATGAAAAAAGAATGAAAAGGAACAAAACCTCTGAGAAATATAGGATTATGTAAACAGGCCAAACCTATTAATCATTGCCATCCCTGAAAGGTATGAGGAGAAAGCAAACAAATTGGAAAACATATTTCAGGATATTGTCCATGAAAACTTCCCCAACCTTCTCAGAGAGGCCAACAGTCAAATTCAGAAAATAAAGAAAATCCCTGGCCGGGCGCAGTGGCTCAAGCCTGTAATCCCAGCACTTTGGGAGGCCGAGACGGGTGAATCACGAGGTCAAGAGATCGAGACCATCCTGGCTAACATGGTGAAACCCCGTCTCTACTAAAAAATACAAAAAACTAGCCGGGCGAGGTGGCGGGCGCTTGTAGTCCCAGCTACTCAGGAGGCTGAGGCAGGAGAATGGCGTGAACCTGGGAGGCACAGCTTGCAGTGAGCTGAGATCTGGCCACTGCACTCCAGCCTGGGTGACAGAGTGAGACTCCGTCTCAAAAAAAAAAAAAAAAAAAAAAAAGAAAATCGCTGCAAGATTCTACACAAGAAGATCATCTCCAAGACACATAATCATCAGATTTTCCAAGGTTGAAATGAAAGAATGTTAAAGGCAGCTAGAGAGAAAGGGCTGGTTACCTAGAAAGGGAACACCATCAGGCTAACAGCAGACTTCTCAGCAGAAACTCTATGAACCAGAAGAGATTAGGGGGCCTATATTTGAAGTTCTTAAAGAAAAAAAATCTTCAACCAGGAATTTTATATCCAACCAAAGTAAGCTTCCCTAGTAAAGGAGAAATAAGATCCTTTTCGGACAAGCAAATGCTAAGGGAGTTTGTTACCACCAGACCTGCCTTACAAGAGATCTTGAAAGGAACGCTAAATATGCAAAGGAAAGGTTGTTAGCAGTCAGTGCAAAAACATACTTAAGTACACAGACCAGGGACACTAAAACACAACCACACAAACAAGCTGGCATAATAACCAGGTAACAACACAATGACAGGATCAAATGCACATATATCAATATCAACCTTGAATGTAAATGGATTACGTGGCCCATTTGAAAGGCACAGAATGGCACGCTGGATAAAAAAAGCATGACTCAAGGACATGCTGTCTTCAAGAGACCCATTTCACATGCAATGAGACCCATAGGCTCAAAATAAAGGGATGGAGGAAAATCTACCTAGAAAATGGAAATCAGAAAAAAGCAGGAGTTGTAATCCTAATTTCAAACAAAACAGACTTTAAAGCAACAAAGATCAAACAAACAAAAAAAGCCCACAGAAGGTCATTACATATTGGTAAAGAGTTCAATTCAACAAGACCTGATTACTCTAAATATATATGCATCCAACACAGGAGCACCCACATTCATAAAGCAAATTCTTAGAGACCTACAAAAAAACTTATACTCCCACACAATTGTAGTGGGAGACTTAAACACCCCACTGCCATTATTCAACAGATCACTGAGGCAGGAAATTAACAAAGATATTGATAACCTGAACTCAATATTGGAGCAAATGGACCTGATAGAAATCTACAGAACTCTCCACTCAAAAACAAAATATATATTCTTCTCATCACCACATGGCACATACTCAAATCGAGCATCCAATGTAGCAAATGCAAAAGAACCAAAATCATACCAAACACACTCTCAGACTATAGCACAATAAAAATGGAAATCAAAACAAAAAATCACGCAAAACTATGCAATTACATGGAAATTAAACCAGCTGCTCCTGAATGACTTTGGGGTAAATAATGAAATTAAGGCAGAAATCAAGAAGTTCTTTGATACTAATGAGAACAAAGATACAACATAACAGAATTTCTGGTACACACCTAAGGCGGCATTAAGAGGGAAATACATAGCACTAAACACACACATCAAAAAGCTAGAAAGGTATCAAATTAACAACCTAACATCACAACTAAAAGAACTATAGAAGCAAGAGTGAAGCAACCCTAAAGCTAGCAGAAGACATGAAAATCAGAACTGAACTGAAGAATATTGAGACATGAAAAATAATTCAAAAGATCAATGAATCCAGGAGCTTGTTCTTTGAAAAAATTAACAATAATAGATAAGTCACTAGCTAGATTAATAAAGAAGAAAATAAACAATATAAATTAGAAATGACAAAGGAGATGAAACCATAGATGCCACAGAAATACAAACAACTATCAAAGACTACAACAAACACCTCTATGCACACAAATTGAAAAACCTAGAAGAGATAGATAAGTTCCTGAACACATACACCCTCCCAAGGCTGAACCAGGAAGAAATTGAATCCCTTAACAGGCCAAAAACAAGCTCTGAAATCGAAACAAGAATAAATAACTTACCAACCAAAACAAACGCAGGGCCAGAGAGCGGGTACCATTCCTACTGAATCTATTCTAAAAAATTGTGGAGGAGGGAATCCTCCCCAGCTTATTCTGTGAGGCCAGCATCATCCTGATATCAAAGCCTGGCAGAGACACAAAATAAGAAAACCTCAGGCCAATATCATTGATGAACATTGAGGCAAAAATCCTCAACAAAATACTAGCAAACCAAATCCAGCAGCACATCAAAAAGTTAATCCACCACAATCACTTAGGCTTTATCCCTGGGATGCAAGGCTGCTTCATTATATACAAATCAATAAATGTGATTAATCACATAAACAGAATTAAAGACAAAAACCACATGATTATCTCAATAGATGCAGAAAAGACTTTTGATAAAATTCAATACCCCTTTATGTTAAAAATTCTCAATAAACTAGGTCTTGAAGGAACATACTTCAAAATAATAAGATCCATCTATGACAAACCCACAGGCAACAGATATTGAATGGATAAAAACTGAAAGCATTCCCCTTGAAAACTGGCACAAGTCATGAATGCCCTCTCTCACCACTTCTATTCAACACAGCATTGACAGTCCTGATCAGAGCAATCAGGCAGAGAAAGAAGTAAAGGGCATCCAAATAGGAAGAGAGGAAGTCAAACTATCTCGGGTTGCAGATGACATGATCCTATACCTAAAAAAACTTATCATTTTGGCCCCAAACCACCCTAAGCTGAGAAACAACTTCAGCAAATTTTCAGGATACAAAATCAACATATAAAAATCACTAACATTCCTACACACCAACAACAGCCAAGCCGAGAGCCAAATCAGGAATGCAATCCCATTCACAATTGCCACAAAAAGAATAAAATACCTAGGAATACAGCTAACCAGGGAGGTAAAGATCTCTACAGTGAGAATTACAAAATACTGCTCAAAGAAATCAGAGATGACACAAACAAATGGAAAAACATTCCATGCTCATGGATCAGAAGAATCAATATTAAAATGGCCACACTACCCAAAGCAATTTAAAGATCCAATGCTATTCCTATTAAACTACCAATGACACTCTTTACAGAACTAGCAAAAACTATTTCAAAATTCATATGGTACCAAAAAGAGCTCAAATAGCCAAGGCAATTCTAAGCAAAAAGAACAAAGCTGGAGGTATCACATTCCCCAACCTCAACATGTTACCCTGTTACCACAGGGCTACAGTAACCAAAACAGCATGATACTGGTACAAAAACAGAAGCATAGACCTGTGGAATAGAATAGAGAGCCCAGAAATAAGGCCACATACCTATAACCACCTGATTTTCGACAAAGCTGAGAAAAACATGCAACGGGGAAAAGACTCCCTATTCAATAAATGGTGCTGGGATAACTGGCTAGCCATATGAAGGTGATTGAAACTGGACCCCTTCCTTACACCATATACAAAAATTAACTCAAGATGGATTAAAGACTTAAATGTAAACCCCAAAACTATAAAAATCCTGGAATACAACCTAGGCAATACCATTCTGGACATAGAAATGGCAAGTATTTAATGATGAAGATGCCAAAAGCAACTACAACTAAGCTAAAATTGACAAATGGGATCTAAATAAACTTAAAAGCTTCTGCACAACAAAAGAAACTATCAACGGAGTAAACAAACAAACTACAGAATAGGAGAAAATACTTGCAAACTATGCATCTAACAAAGGTCTAATATCTAGCATTTATAAGGAATGTAAACAAATTTTCAAGAGAAAAACAAACAACCCTATTAAAAAGTGGGCAAAAGACATGAACAGACATTTTTCTGCAGACAGACACGTGGCCAAGAAAAACATGAAAAAGAGTACAATGCCACTGATCATTAGAGAAATGCAAATGAAAACCCCAATGAGAGACCATCTTATGCCAGTCTGAATGGCTACTGCTAAAAAGTCAAAAAATAACAGATGCTGGCAAGATTGTGGAGAAAAGAGAATGCTTACACACTGTTGGTGGAAGTGTAAATTAGTTCAACCACTGTGGAAAGCAGTGTGGCCGTATCTCAATGAGCTAAAAACAGAACTACCATTTGACCTAGCAATCCCATTACTGAGTATATACCCAGAGGAATATAAATTGTTCTATCATAAAGACACATGCACATGTATATTCATTGCAGCACTATTCACAATAGCAAGACATGGAATCAACCTAAATGCCCATCAATGAAAGATTGGATAAAGAAAATGTGGTTCACATATACCACAGAATACTATGCAGCCATAAAAAATATTCCATGAACTACTATGCATCCATAAAAAAGAATGAGATCATGTTCTTTGGAGGAACATGGATGGAGCTAAAGGTCATTATCCTTTGCAAACTAACACAGGAACAGAAAACCAAATACCACAGGTTCTCACTTAGGAGCTAAATGATGAGAACACATGGACACAAAGAGGGGAACAGCAAATACTGAAACCTTCTGGGGCTGGAGCATGGGAGGAGGGAAAGGAACAGAAAAAATAATTATTGGGTACTATGCCTGGAACCCAGGTGATAAATCATCTGTACAACAAACTCCTATGACATGTGTTTACCTATATAGCAAACCTGCAGATGTACCACTAAACCTAAAATGAACGTTAAAAAAACTATTAAAAATTGACCAAAGATTTTGTATACTTTATCAAAAAAGATAAACAGATGGTAGATAAGCACATGAAATGATGCTCAATTTCATTTGTCATTAGGGAAATGTAAAAATCACAATGAGATTCTATTTCATACCTCTTAGAATGTCTAAAATGAAAGACCAACTCTATCAAGTGCTGGTGAGAATGTAGAGCAACTAGAACTTTCACAGTTCATAGCTGGTGTAAATGTAAAATGATACAATCATTTTGGTAAACAGTCTAGCAGTTTCATCAAAAGGTAGACATACACTTACCATCTAATTCAGCATTCTATTCATAGGTCATTATGTAAGAGAAATAAAAGCATATGTACATACAAAGCACATGAATGTTCATGGCAGCTTTACTTGTAATATCCCAAACTGAAAATAATCCAAATGTTCATTAATAGGCAAGGGATAAACAACAAGTAGTATATCTATGCAATGGAATAGTATTCAGCAATAAAGAGATTGAATTATTAATATATACAACATGAATTAATCTCAAAAATAGTTATTCTGATTGAAAGAAGTCAAACAAAGTGGAGTACCTTCTGTATGATGCCTATTTCTATAAAATACTAGAAAATCCAAACTAATGTAGTGTGACAAAACAGATCAACACCTGCCTGGGGATTGGGGGGATGGGTGGCAGGGAGTGGAGGAAGAGGTTGCAAAGTGGTACAAGCAAGGTTTTGAGGTGACAGATATGTTCATTATTTCGACTGACTATGGTAAGTGGTTTCACAAATGTATATATATGTCAAATACTGTCAAATTGTATGCTTTAAACATATGCAGTTTATTATATACAATTATTCCTCAATAAAACTGCTTAAATAATATCTGGAATCTGCTGCTTTTCTCCATGTCTATTAAACACACGTGAGTGGCCTTCTATAATAGAATGACCATCCCCTCACTCCCCACTCCTGTCCATTCCTCATTGCAGCCAGAGTGCTTTCTTAAGAACGTAAATTTCTATGTGTCAATTCACTGCTCAAAATTGTTAAAAAATTACTCATAAAGACTCAAAGAATTATTCTTGCCTTAAAGATCTTAATTATTCTTGCTTCTGCCTGAGTTCTGGTCTCTCTTCCATTTTATTTCCCTATCTTTAACCACCCTGCACTTTTCGTCCCCTGAACTTGCCAAAACTGTTCCTGCCTCGAGGCCTTTCCACATTCCAGTTCCTTTTGCTTGGGACTCTGCCCTTCCTCAGGCAAATGCTTACCCATCTTTTTGTCTCAGCCTCAATGTTAGTTCCTCCAAGCATCCCTCTTTAATGTACCAGGCCAGGTAAGGTACTGCATGGAGCGCTTGCCTGCGTTTCCTCTGCAGCACCAATCACACATGTGAGTAATTATCTGTGCAATGTTTTGTTTCACTATCTATCCCTTCTTCTCACATTCCCATCTCCCAAAACCATAAGCCCCAAGAGAGTAGGGACCATTATGTACTTGATGCCCAATACATTGCCTGGCAGACAGTGAGTATTCAAAAACATTTGTTGAATGACGATAGAGACAAAACTGCAACTAACTTCCTGACCCAGAACTCACTTTCTGACTTCCAAATTGGATTTTTCTCAGTCCACTCATGCAAAATTCATCCTTCCATATCTGATAGCCAGATGTACTTGTCCTATAGCTATTTAGGTCTCAAACTGGTAAGCATTAAGAAATGTGTAATAGAGGAGTATCTTTACATATTAAAGACTTCGAAACCAAAGTATTAGACTTTTTATAAAAGAAGGTTAGCAATGTTTAACAGAGCCAAATTCATAGATCCATTTGGTTTTTAAAAGTCAGTCATGCTCATTTTAAAGATATATTTATTCTGGAAGTTACATTCCAAGACAGGTAACACAGGAGAAAACCAGGTTAGACAGCCAGGGCCTTATAGAAAACGAAGTCATAGCTCCTTGATGAAGGCAGACTGATCCTTGATCCAGCACTACCATATCTTTAGCAAAGCAGTGGTCTAGATTCTCCACATAGCTGAGTGTGTGGAGCTGGAAAGAGAAAGATTGCAAATATGGCCACTTTCCAAAACAGCTTCCTAAGAAACAGCCTACCTTCCCCTCCCTCTCACTCCCCCACTATGTTTATTCAGACTCCCCTTAATTAGTGCATTTCAGCCTGGAAGCATAATCCAACCTGAAGGAAAATTTCCCTGGAGAGCCATCTGTCAGAATTAGACTACACTTAGGTACTGGACAGTAAGGCTGTATTGTAAATACCACAGACTGTTTCGATTCTCGAAAGGTTGAAAACTCATTTTCCAAGCAAGCAAATGCCAATCCATGGGACAAAGCTTTCTGTCAGGAAACTGGCTCACTATTTTGGATAGTAATGCTTCCACAGGTAGAAGACCATTAAATGTAGTCCCAGGGGAATGTTCTCCCTTACTGGTCTCACCTTTCTTCAGAGATGAAATTGCTGTCCTTGACAACTCTATTAAGTTCTTTTACAGCTGTGCCAGGTTTGTAGACTTGTTTTTTCATGTAGTTCAGCCCTTGCCATGTATTCAGCCATGGAATAATTTAACTGTGTGAAGAGGATGCAGCAAGAGTCCACCTCCGCTCTCTGCAAAGCAAGCCTCCCTCTCAGGAGCATCCAGCCTGCTGTGCAGACACCTGTCTTTGGTAGCCACAGTGCCAAGGTAGCAAGCCAACTCTCGCCTAGGAAAGGAGTATGTGGGGTGGGAGGTGACGGGAAGAGGATTCCTTTTCTCTTTCTCCTTCCTTTTCCTATATCTCAGAGGTCATGGGAGTCAGGGTCCCACCTACATTCCCATAACCCCTTTCCCGTTGTCCTGTCACACTGCAGTAGACCCTATTGTTCCCTGCCTACATGCCCTTTGACCAAACCAGTGCACCCATTCCTTAGCTGCTATGAGTGTTGGCTGCAAACAGTTTATGGCTATACATTTCTTGG
This sequence comes from Papio anubis, assembly GCF_008728515.1. Lineage (NCBI taxonomy): Eukaryota > Metazoa > Chordata > Mammalia > Primates > Cercopithecidae > Papio > Papio anubis. Next base: position 66,632,792 of record NC_044987.1, on the reverse strand, counting down.
GAAAATTCTCAGCTGATGGGAACCATCTTGAAAATGACAGGCAAGTTTTACCCTTTCCCAGAGGTGGCCTACAGCCCACGAAAGACTAGCACAGGGTAAAATGGTGGCCCCCTTGTCTCAGGATGGGATACCTCAGTGGTGCTCTTCATGCTCCAGAGCTCCTTGTGGGATCAGGCTCAGGAAAGGCTTTAGCTGATACACCTTTACCTCACTCTTTCCCCTCACCCACCTGCCGCCCCTTCGTCCTTATGGGTTTCACTTGAGAGCAGTCCTTCACTAAATCACTTGCATGAGAATCCCTCTCAGTTTCTGCTTCCAGGAATTCCAATTTAAGATTCACATGCCATGTTGGAGGCATTTTCATTTCATTCATTCACGTGTTCACTCAAAAAGAATGTTACTGTCCACCTCTTAGGTTAAATACTGAGAATATAGTTACAGACTTTCTCTTAAAGGAGCAACTATTCTAGGGTGGTAGGCAGAGATACATACTTACAATCTAATGTGATAACTGTGGTGAAGAGGGACATATAGGATGCTCAAAGAGCACACAAGAAGCATCTAATCTATTCTGGTTGCACATATAGAGGGTTTGCTTAATGAGGACTTCTAATGTAAATAGCTTTTTTTTTCAGACAGGGTCTCACTCTGTCCCCCAGGCTGCAGTGCAGTGGCACAATCATGGTTCCCTGCAGCCTTGACCTCCCTGGGCTTAGGTGATGCTCCCACCTCAGCCCTCCAAGGAGGTGGGACTATAGGCACCCGCCACCATGTCTGGCTAATTTTTGTATTATTATTATATATATAAAAAATATATATAATATATATAAAAATATACATATTTGGTAGAAACAGGGTTTCACCATGTTGCCCAGGCTAGTCTCAAACTCCTGGGCTTGTGAATAGCATTTAGTTAACCAAAGAGAAGTGGAAAAGTAAGGTTATTATAGGTAGAGAATGTGTGTGTGATTTCTTACAATACATACAATTAGAATTAGCTGAAATAATAGAAGGTAATTGGTTGTTTAAAACTTGTGGCAGACACTGCCACTAGATCCTAGTCTTCTCATGTGTTGAACCTTGATATTGCTTGTAAATCCTTCTTAACACAACACATTAGTCAGCTACTACCAGCTGATTGGTATTGGTCCTCAATATAAAAAAATCCCTGCTATCCCTTTTGCACATTTTTTTGTTGTTGTTTTATCTTTACACTTCTCCAAATCTACAAACTTAACTGAATTTGCTCTCACCTTTTCCCTATTAATTCCTATAACAAAGAAAATATTGTCCCCCAGCTGGGCGCCATGGCTCACACCTGTAATCCCAGTACTTTGGGAGGCTGAGATGAGTGGATCATTTGAGGTCAGGAGTTCCAGACCAGCCTGGCCAACATGATGAAATCCCAATCTCTACTAAAAATACAAAAATTAGCCGGGTGTGGTGGTGGGCACCTGTATCACTTGAGGTCAGGAGTTCAAGACCAGCCTGGCCAACATGGTGAAACCCCGTCTCTACTAAAAATACAAAAATTAGCCAGGTATAGTGGTGGGCACCTGTATTCCCAGCTACTTGGGAGGCTGAGGCAGGAGAATTGCTTAACCCGGGAGGTAAAGGTTGCAGTGAGCCAAGATTGCACCATTACACTCCAGCTTGGGAAACAAGCTGGAAATTCCATCTCAAAAGAAAATATTGTCCCCTTGTTTATCTAAAGTGAACCTCTATACCTATAGTTTAGATCCTGTTGGCTAACTTCTCGGAGAACTTTCTCTATTGATTATTCCTATCTATTCTATATCTTCCTAGATAGATAGAAATATTTTATATATTCCTGTATCTTCAAACTCTACCGTCACTCTTTTCATTAGATTTTTCTCATTTAATTAAGTCTTTATTTTTCTCCTCAAAAAAGTGATTTTTAAATTTTCATTTATTTTTGATTTGCAGTTCCAGCTCCTTCCAACCCCTCAATCCCCTCACACTGCCGCTTTGTCATCAACCCATCTCCCTATCCCCAATCCCTGTCAAATATTGATTTGTTCTCCATCCCTATAGTTTTGCCTTTTTCATAGTATCATATAAAGAGAATAATGCAGTATATAGATTTTTGAGTCTTGCTTTTTTTACTTAGCATTACACACCTGATATCCATAAATGCTACTGCGTGTATATTATGCACACATTGAGTGTTCCTTTCATTGCTGAGTAGCATTCCATTGTATGTACGTAACAGTTTATTCTTTTACCCATTGGAGGACATTTAGGTTGTTTCCAGTTTTTGTCAATTATGAGTAAAGCTGCCGTGAACATTCACATATAGGTTCATGGAGAGTTTTTTTTTTTTTAATAAGTATGTTTTAATTTCTTTTATAAATTTACTGTTTTTCAAATTCCATCCAAAATAAGGAAAACAAGGATAGATTTTATAGCGAAAAATACCACTATCCCCTGTAATCTTCTTTGGGCTGTGGATCCACCTCCACACATGTTCACAGGAATCCCAACAGAGCCAGCATGCTTTCTCAGCTTTCTTTCTTTCTTGGGTCCTTTTGTGGACCCAGTGTGACTAAATGAGATGCTGCAGTTCAGACTCAGATTCAATAGAAGGTTCCTGAGCCTCTCCTTCTGTGGTACGGGGGCAAATGCTAGAGCCAACTTAAATTACATTTCCAACCCCTTCATCTGGCCACTTTCCAGAATACAGGCTGAAAAAGCTAAAAATATGCTTTCATTACTTTTCTGGAGTGTGAGGTTTGTTTTGTAACAGAGCTTTGTCCACTAAGAAACAAGCGGAGACATTGGGATGACTTTTAGGACAACTTTCTCTTTCAAGACGAAAAAGAGTCCTTAGAGGTACTTATCACTGCTTTCTTTCCTTGTCACTTTCCTTTTGTCTCAAATGCAGAAGTGATGTCGAGTCATATATTTTATAATTATCTGACAGAAAATACTATATGAGCAGATAAGTTTAAAGAACTGAAAAGTTGTCAAAAGTATGAAAATGGATCAAATAATTACACAAATGAACAAAGTTTTAAAAGTCAAAGCTTCTAGGAATGAAAATTATATCAATTTAAATGAGAAGTTCAATGAAATTATTAAGTAACTAATTGGAAACTGCTAAAGAAAGAATTACTGTACTCAAAAACAGATGTAAAGAAATTACCAAGTTGCACTATCAATAGGAAAAATAATAAACAAACAAACATGGAAGATAGAGTGAATAGGTCTAAAATATCTAAAGATATTTCCAGGAGGAAAAGATTGAAAGCATCAGGGAGAGACAATACGCAAAGAGATCATGGCTGTAAATTTTCAGAATTGATGAGACACCCACATCAAAATCCTGACAGCCTATGAATCCTAAACAAGATAAACAATACTTTTTAAAAATTCGACACCATTCATACTATAATCAAATTTCAGACAGAGAAGTCTTAAAGTATGGCACAGAGAAGAGAAAAGAGTGTTACAAATAGCGACTTATTTCTCAAAACCAGGAGTTTGGAGGCAAGACTCTAAAAGAATAGGTACTGAGAAAAAGAATTATCCACACAAGATTTGTATACTTATGTTTTTTTTCAGTTATTAATGTGAAATGGTAATATTTCCAAACAAGTAAAAACTGAGAGGGCTAACATCAATAGATCTTTAACTAAAAGAATTTCTCAAAAATGTACTAAACATAAAAAAAAATCTAGAAGGAAAGTCTGAAGAAATAGTAAACAAAGAGAAGTAGTAAATATGTGGTAAATTTAAACAATCATTGACTTTATAAAACATTAATTATAATATCAAATTGCTGAGTGCAGAAAACCATGGCATGATAGGAGTAAAATATCAGAAAATAATAGTTATGTCATCTGGAATGGGGGTAATCGGAGTCAAATATCCCAAAGTAAAAGTATAGTTTTGATGGAGGTTTAATACACTGATTAACTTTTTATTAAATTAGCCATGCATATTGTAATTTCTAGGAAATTACTAAACAAGTAGAAACAGAGGTTGTATCTTATAAGTTGGTAGAAGGGAGAAAGTAAAATGGGGACAAAACAATTTAAAATAAGAAAAATTATTTAAAAATTAGAATTAAAGGCCGGGCGCGGTGGCTCAAGCCTGTAATCCCAGCACTTTGGGAGGCCGAGGCGGGTGGATCACAAGGTCAGGAGATCGAGACTATCCTGGCTAACATGGTGAAACCCCGTCTGTACTAAAAATACAAAAAACTAGCCGGGCGCGGTAGCGGGCGCCTGTAGTCCCAGCTACTTGGGAGGCTGAGGCGGGAGAATGGCGTGAACCCGGGGGGCGGAGCTTGCAGTGAGCCGAGATCGCGCCACTGTACTCCAGCCTGGGAGACACAGTGAGACTCCGTCTCAAAAAAAAAAAAAAAAAAATTAGAATTAAAATAAAGACAATGTAAAATGGTAGAAATAAACCCACATGTATTTATAATCACAATGACATAAATAGACTAATCTCACTAGTTAAAAGTCAATGATTTTCAGAACGGATTAAAAAAATCCAGCTATACTTTGCTTACAACATTTATACTTAAAATATAACGATGTAGGAAATTTGTAAGTAAAAAAATAGAAATATACGAGACAAAACTAAAAGAAAAATTTTTAAACTTTATAAATGCCAAAGAACACTTGAAGGCCTAAAAAGCATTTCTCTACATAGAGACACTAAATAATAATAAAATATTGAAAAGACTAGACATATATAAAAAGTACTAATATTTTTTATGTATACACATTAAGCAGAAGTTTTGATAGAACTACAAGATGAAATTGAAAATCCACCAGCATAGTAGGAGATGAAAAACACATTTTATCAATAACTGATATATTAGACTGATGAAAAATATTATTCAAGATGTAGATGTGAGACATAATCTTTTCAAGAAAACATAGCACATTTATAAAAACTGATGTGTAAGAGAACATAAAGCAAATTTGAACAGATATCAAATAATCTATAAAATATACTCCATATTATCTATTCACATTTTAATTGTTACAGAAATAACGCTTAAAAAAACTATGCAGTATGAAATTTTAAAAACACACCTTTAAACCACATATAGACGAAAGAAAAAATCATACTTGATATTAGAAGATGCTTTAAAAAAATGAAAACACTAAATATCAAAATTTGCAAACATAAAGCTAAAGCAGTACTTCAAGGGAAATTTATAGTCTTAAACGCATATTTTAAAAAAAATTTTAAAAGACTGCAAATTACTAACCTAAAGATACAAGTAATTATAAAAAATATCAACTGAATAAAGAAAAAAGAAAGAAAATCATACAGGAAAAATAATGGAAAACAAAAATTAAACAGAATTAATAGAATTAAAAGTTGGTTCTTTGAAAAGGATAAGAAGACTGATAAACTCCAGCGACACTGATTAATGAGAAAGTGAACAGGAATAAATAATCTATATTAGAAATGAGAATAAGGACATAACCAGAAATAAGGCAGAAATAAGAAGTTAAGAAAAAATTATGAAGAACTTTAAGATAATACATTTAAAGCATAGATGAAATAAGCAAATTTCTAGAAAAATCTAAATCACCAAAATCAATTCTCAAAGAAATAAAAAATAATTTGGTATTATAATCATCAAAGAAATTGAATTAATTTCCCCTAAACATCTGACCCAGAAAGTTATACTAGAAAGTTCTAGTAAACATTGACAGGAAAGATTATTTCAATCATACACAAAATCTTTAAGAGACTAGGAAAAGAGATAATATGCCTTAACTCTTTTTTTTTTTTTTTTTGAGACGGAGTCTCGCTCTGTCGCCCAGGCTGGAGTGCAGTGGTGCGATCTGGGCTCACCGCAAGCTCCGCCTCCCGGGTTCACGCCATTCTCCTGCCTCAGCCTCCCAAGTAGCTGGGACTACAGGCGCTCGCCGCCTCGCCCGGCTAATTTTTTGCATTTTTAGTAGAGACGGGGGTTTCACCGTGTTAGCCAGGATGGTCTCCATCTCCTGATCTCGTGATCCACCCGCCTCGGACTCCCAAAGTGCTGGGATTACAGGCGTGAGCCACCGCGCCCTGCGCCATAACTCATTTTTAAGGTTTGTACACCTTTAATAATAAAATGCAGATGAAGAGAGAAAAGAAAATCAGTTTGATCTCACTCACGAGTTTAGTCACAAAATTTTTAAAATATTAGCAAACCAAATAGCTGAACACACACACGCATACACACACACATTCATGTATATCCATGTCTATAAAAAAGCAACACATTGTGAACAAGTTGGATTTATCTCAGAAATACAAGTTTTTATAAAAAGTATAAAATATAGCAATATAATTTATTACCTTAAAACGTAAAAGGAACAAAACACATGATTCTCTCAACAGATACAGAAAATCAACTGATAAAATTCAATACCCATTTAGGTTTTCAAAAAGTCTATAGCCAATGTCCTACTTAGTGATGAATAATCAAAGCATTTTTTTGAAGAACAGAAACAAGCCAAGGTTTACTCTACTGGCATTTGTATTGGTGATTGTTATAAATGTAAAACAAGCAAAAAAGATGAAGTAGGGAGAGAAAGCAAGATAATTAAAAAAGAAAGAAGAAACAAAATTGTCCTTATTCATGCATAGCATAATTGTGAATGTACAAAACTCAAAAGAAATCTGTGGTCAAATTATTAGAATTATAGTGTATAGCAAGTCCAAGTGTTGGAGAGAACATAGTCTAAGACAGTCTCAAATACTGCTAGTGGGATCGTAAGTTGGTCAAACTTCTTAGAGATACAATTTTCTTCAACCTAGCAACTCCATTCCTAGGTATATACCTTAGAGAAATTCTTGCATGTATTTACCACAAGACATATACAAGAAATATTAGTAGCACCATTTTCTGAAATAGAAAAAACTTAAAATTAATTCAAATAACCATTGACAGAAGAAAGATAAATTGTTGTAGACCATATAATAGAATGCTAAAATCATGCTGCAAAACAACAAAAAAGAACTACAGTTACGTCCATGAACATAAATTATTTTAATACACATAATATTGAACATAACAGTTTGCAGAAGAACAGACACAATATAATATCTTTCACATAAATTTCAACAATGGGCAAAACTGAATAACCTATTCTTAAGTGGTAAAATGATTTTTAAAAACAGGCAATTATAGATATAAAATTCAGTATACAGATAATCTCTTAGGGGGATTTTGGAATGGAGGAGGGGCACATAGGAAGCTTCAAAGAGACTGATAATGTTCTCTTTCTTCAGCTAAATTCTGGATTGACTGATGTTTATATATTGGCTAATATATTGGTAGTTCATATGTTGATGGTTATATATTTTATTTAAAAAACCAAACGCTTTGTCCTGGCACCCTCACTAGAATAAAAGCTATTAAAGTCTCTTTGTCGGACACCTATAGCTTCATCAATCCCTTCCTTCAGTTGTGCTGTTCTACAGCGCCGCCAGTTTTCACTGCCTCTGAATAATCTAGACATCAAGGGGATAACATGTCTGAGGGATCACGAGTGGGAAAAATGATAGGGTGAGATTCAGTGGACTCTCATAAAGATACAGCTCAGTAGACCCCAGTGATATCCAGACTTCACCCACATTCTAGAAGGAACCTGGCTTCCCTCTTGGCAGCTGGAAATCATGGCTTTCTGTGGCGTTTTTCGAGTTGCTTGTCCCTTGGGATCAGTTAAGCAGCCGGTCCTTTTTGCATTTTTAGCACTACGTGTAGTGGTGTCCTGGAGCTGGCTCCTATAAGCTGGCAACAGCTTGGGGAGGCAATTGTGGGTGAGCATCTCTTGCCAACTCTGCTTTCAGTGATGTCACACTGGCAACTTGAAATCAGCCCTTCTGGGAATATTTACAACCCAGGAATCAGCAAATGCTAAAATCAGGTCCCCTCCCTTCCCCCATCCCTGCCCCACAACCAGTTGTTAAGCATCCACCAGGACACCACTGAATGTAACACAACCTTAACATCATACGAAGGGAGGACACAAACAGGCTATCTCCCAGTCCTACTGGGATGAAGTGAAGGAACCAGCAAGAGCCAGCAGATAGCAAGGAAAGTGATCCCTAGCCGCCCTCACATTTGCATAATACACTCCCACCAGCACGATGACAGTTTACAAATGCCGTGACAACAACCCAGAAGTTACTACCTTTCCATGGCAATGACTCAGAGAAGTTACTGCCCCTTTCCTAGCAAGTCCTAAAACCTGCCCTTTAATTTGTATGTAATTTAAAGTGGGTATAAGTGGGTATATATTCAGTTGCTAACAGCTCATACATTGCTGGCTGTGGGCACACTGCCTATGAGTTACCCCTGCTCTGCATGGAGCAGTACTGTTCAATAAAAGACTGCTGTCTAACATTACCGACTTGCTCTTGAATTATTTCCTGGGTGAAGCCAGGAACTCTCCTGGGCTAAGCCCCAGTTTTGGGGCTCACTTGTGTTGCATCAATATAATAATCACTTATGACTTATGGTACAATGAAACGAAAACGGATTCAAACTAATAAATATCTTCAATCATAGAGCCTGCCTGCCCCATTTGTATTGAACTATGAAGAACAAGCACTCTGGACTTCCCTGAATACTTATATCCCCCCTGCCTGGGTGGTTCCGGGTGTCCATTTCCATCCGGTTCTCAAAAGGCCCCAGGCTTTTGGGAGACAGAACAGGGAAGTCTCCAAATCAGTGACTACAAAATAACAAATCTTGCTGAAATAAGATTTTTAAGTTCTTAACATTACCAGAAAGTCTATGCTGTTGTAAACTGCGTCCTTGCCTTTTCTGAACTGGAATCTATATTGGCATAGAGGGAAATTCATGACTTCTACTGTCATTACATGAAAACTGTGGCATCTTCTCCAAATCAGAGTCTAACTGAGGTGCTCATAGGTCCCAGAGAAAGTCTCAGAACCAGTTTCTAAACCAAGAAAGAGATTCCTGAAGTGTGCTTCATGCCTGCTTTTTCAGAAAGCCCCTAACAAGTGGGGTATACTAAAAATGCCAAGAGGATCGTCCTGACAGACAACATTAACCCAGAACACTAGACTTACACTCTCCGATATTCTGACCTTCCCCCTAGATGCTGTCTTCTCTCTTGCTGACTGATAAAATCCTCACAAAGATGTATTGTATACTATTATTGATTGATCTGGCTTCAGTAGTTGAGAGGTTTAATTACACCATCATTTTTACACTCCATAATTACCATTTTGTTCCTTCATAGGAAAGCATGAGGATTAATTTTTATTTGAGTGCTAACATTTATAAAACTTACACTCTCCTTGGAGAAACAAAGAATTTTTTAAAAAAGATCAGTTTATGAGTTCATAACAGCCTCCAACTAAATCAGCCCCTAGAGCTTAAACAAATTAGTCCCTCATAAGGAGTTTCGCTTTATGCAGCAAGTGCTTATTAAATAGCTAACTTTCAGGCGCCATTCTAGAGGTTGAGCACCCAGTAGGAAGCAAACCAAATTCGGTTTTTGCACGTATAGAAAGAAAATTGAACAAATACACAAAAGAAGCACAAGTAATGATAGAAATACAGAGTGTCATGGAAACAAATGCCAGAAAAACCTACGCTAGTCCAGGGCTCAGAAAAAGACTTCTCTGAGGAAATGGCACATAAGCTGGGATTTAAGAGCTTAGTGGGAGTTAGCCAGGTAAAGAGGGGAAGGAGAAGTAAACCAGTGTATATGATCATTTTGAGCCACCTTTTCCTGCACAGACTGAATTGGTTTTTTAAAAAAACTTAGTCTTATTTTTGATATGGCTATTATTCAGCTATGTAACCTCAGCTGAATCTCCTAACGGCCATTCATCTCAGCATTATCTGCTAGAATGAAAGACCTCTAAAGTTCTACTCAATTGAAAGACAAATATACACAGATTACTATTCAGTTAGTATAAGTAAAACAGCTTTTTAAAAATAAGCTTTGAGCAATATATCAGTGTTTCTTGCAATAGGTGTGAATACTCACAGAAACTCCTTCAGGTAAAAATGCTAGATTAAAAAATTCTTCTTAATGTGTAGCAGAGCTGACGAACCAGAAAGAGAATTTTTCAGTGGACAGAAACAAGACAGCATGAATCCATAGAGGTAAGTAAATTCGAGCTGGAGCTTGAATGGAGGTAACTGTGAATCTCTGGTGGCTTAGCTTCTGGCATTCAGAAGACTGCAGAGCCTGAGTGGCACATCATCAAAGGATAAACAACACAGAACTTCTGCCATGCTTACTAAATGGATATTGTCCCCAATATCATGCCTGTCTTAGACTTGCTCTATGTAAAAAAGAAACAAAAGTCCCCTCAGCCAGTTTCTAACCATTAATACAAACTTGCACTACCATAAGAAAACTACTCTTTCTAGCTGCATTTGACCTAATACTGACAACTCGCATTGTTATGCATTTTAAACATTCGTACCTAAATAACTACTGAGCTAGTTTTATAAGGTCTGTAGTAATTATAGTTTTATTCCTATACAAAAGAATAAATATTAGACTAAATGTCAACTTCTCAAAAACAATTGGAAGTCAGAAGAAAATGAAATGATAGTTTTATAATGCCAAAATCAAAGTAACTCAGTTTTGTGCTCCCAAATTGTTATTCACAGACAATCTTTTAAGAATAAAGGCAAAATAAAGGCATATTCAGGAGCTGTGGCTTTCAGTTGAAAGTTATTACCAGCCTACAGATACCTCAAGAAATAGGCCTGAACGACAAAGCAAGACTCCATCTCAAAAAAAAAAAAAAAAAAAAAAAGAAAAAGAAAAAAAGAAATAGGGAAATGAATATCCTGACTCCACTCTTCTCCCTTTCTTGTTGTCTGAACCTAAGCAGAAGTCAGAAACTAGGGGTATTCTTCCAGTTTGAAGAAAGATATACAAAAACCCAAAGCCTTCAGGGACACTGAGCAGAAACAAATGGCAGGCACCCAAAATAATGCCCCAAACTAACTTTATAAAGCAAGAATTACCTCGATTCCAAGCCAGACAAGGACAGTACAAGACAGTAAATTACACGCATCACTCATGAGCACAGAAGCAATAAAATGCTAAATGAAATATCAGCAAACTGAACTCAGCAGTGTAAAGAAAATGTACTATATCAAGATCAGTGTGGATCACTCTAGGAATATATGATTGGCTCAAAATTAGAAAATCAATCAACATAATTGACCAAAATAGCAGATTAAAGGGGTAAAAAGCCTCACTAGATTACAGCATATGATAAAACAATTATGTGTAATAAAAAGGCTTACTCAACTCTGAATAGAGTAAAACATTCTTAATATGGTGAACATAGCCACAAAATATATATAGCTAAGTCCGGGCATGGTGGCTCATGACTGTAATCCCAGCACTTTGGGAGGCCGAGGTGGGCAGATCACCTGAGGTCAGGAGTTAGAGACCAGTCTGACCAACATGGAGAATCCCCACCTCTACTGAAAATACAAAATTAGCCGGGTGTGGTGGTGCATGCCTACTAATTCCAGCTACTTGGGAGGCTGAGGCAGGAGAATTGCTTCAACCCGGGAGGCAGAGGTTAGGGTGAGTTGAGATCACGCCATTGTACTCCAGCCTGGGCAACAAGAGCGAAACTCCATTAAAAAAAAATAGATATATATCTATATCTATCTATCTATATATCTAAAATCATACTCTATGGAAATTTAAAGACACTTTATTAAAATAAGAAACAAGTCAAAGATATCTACTATCATAATTATTATTTAGCATTGTACTGGAAATCCTAGTGTGTGCATTAAATAACAACAAAAAGGGAAAAAAGGTATACCGATTAGAAAGAAACAAAGAAAACTATCATAATTCACAGATGACAGATTATCTATAAAGAAAATCCAGGAGAGTCTACAATCAAATTATAAGAATTAATGAGTTCTAGGCTGGGCACAGTGGCTAATGCCTGTAATCCCAGCACTTTGGGAAGCCAAGCCAAGCCTGGCGGATCTACTGAGGTTGGAGCTTGAGACCAGCCTGGCCAACATGGTGAAACACCGTCTCCACTAAAAATACAAAACTTAGACAGACACGGTAGTGGGTGCCTGTAATTCCAGCTACTCAGGAGGCTGAGGCAGGAGAATCACTTGAACCCTGGAGGCAGAGGTTGCAATGAGCCTCAATTGCGCCATTGCGCCATTGCACTCCAGCCTGGGCAACAAGAGCAAACGCCATCTCAAAAAAAAAAAAAAAAAGGCCCTAATGAGTTCTACAAGACTGCCAAATAGAAGATAAATTAATATGTAAGCCACTCTTAACTATACACTCTAAAACAGTTAGAAAATGGAAATTTTAGGCCAGGCATGGGTGGCCAGCCTGTAATCCCAGTACCTGGGAGGCTTGGAGAGGCTGGTGGATCACGAGGTCAGGAGATCAAGACCATCTCAGCTAACACGGGGTGAAACCCCTGCCCTCGCTTGGGCACATGCAACAATGGCAGGCACCTGTAGCCCAGCTACTCTCAGAGGCGAGGTGAGAATGGCTGAACCCGGGAGGTGGAGCTTGCAGGAGTCAGAGATTGCACCACTGCACTCCAGTCTGAGACACAGCATCCTCAAAAAGAAAAGAAAGTTGAAAATGAATGAAAAGATACCATTTAAAAAGAATGGTAATATATCTAGAGAAAAATCTAAAGATCTATGCAATATCTTAATGTAGAAAATTATAAGCTTTGAATAAAAAAACTTTAAAGAAGAAATATGTAAATGAATAAGTAAATGGAGAGATATACCATGGTCATGTGTAGAAAGACTCAATATCACAAAAGATACAAAATTTTCATAAATTAATCAATAGACTTCATACAAATCCAAATACCAAAAAAAGAGCATTTAACTTGGCAATGTGATTCTAAAATGTGTGAGAAAAGTCAAATACCAGCCAGGGCTGAACTAAAAAAGAAGCAGGCTGGATGATTTGCCCTTCCAGATGTTAAGGCTTATCATAGAACAATAGTAATTTGCAAATTGTGCTATTCATAGAGATAGTTAAACATCACAGTGGATAGAAAAGAGAATCCAGAAACAAGTTCTGCATATACAGAAATCTATATAGGACAGTGCATACACTGGGAAAATATGCCAGAAAATTGTTTACCCATATAGAAAAATAAAAATATGGATATGTTATGGACTGAATGTTTTGTCCCTCCCAATTTATATGTTGAAGCTCTAATCCCCAGTGTGATTGTAACAGTATTTGGAAATGAAGCCTTTGGGAGGTAATTAGGTTTACATGAGGTCATGAGGGTGGGGCCCCCATCGTAGGATTAGTGTCCTTATAAGAAGAAGAGAAGAGACTAGAACCAGAGCTGTCTTCCTGTCTCCATCACATGAGGGCACAGTGAGAAGGTGCGCCAGGAAGAGAGCCTCACCAGGAATGGAATCTGCTGAAACTTGGTCTTGGATATCCCAGGCTCCAGAACTCTAAGAAATAAATATCTATTGTTTAAGCTGCCCAATTTATGGTATTATGTTATGGCAGCCCAAGCTGACTGATATATGATGCCTATATCATACTATATAAACATTTCCATTCTAGTTGGATTAAAATCATAATTGGGGAAGACAAAACATTAACACTTCTAATAGAAAGCATAGGAGAAATATCTTTCTGACATAGGATAGGGAAGTACTTCTTAAGTAGACATAAATACGCTAATTTACAATGGAAAATACTGACACATTTTATTAAACTAAACATAACCTCTATTTATTAAAGACACCATAAAGTGAATAAAAAGACAGCTATAAACGGAGAGATGATGTTTGTAAAACACATAACCAACAAGGGATTTGCATCCTGACTGCTTAAAGAGCCTATGTGAATCAACAAGGAAAGGAAAATACTAGAGTAAGTGCTGAACAAGAATTTTCACAAGAAAGAAAACATGAATGACCAATAAACATATCAAAAGATGGTCAAACCAGGCAACTGAAGAAATACCAATAACACATAATTTTACATACATGCACACACATACATTAATCAGTGTGGCAATTGCAAGAGTTGGAGAGAAAGTGGAACACTAGGGATTATTACATTTCAACAGTGGAAGGATCAATTTGTGATATGTGAAAATGACTGAAAAAGACTTTGTCATTATCTAGAAAAGTTGAACACATGTATACTTTATCTCTATCAGGGATACACCCTAGAGAAATGATTGCATATGTGAACCAAAAGATGCGTACAAAAATCTCTGCAATATTATTCAGGATCACAGAAAAACTAATAACATCCTGAACATCATCAATACAAGAATGCTAATTTGTCATATATTAATATTAATACAATGGAATATTATATAGCAATGAAGATACATAAGCCACAGCTGCTCTACTTATTTCTATTATTAAATGCCATAATCAATGTTGACCAATGGAAAAAAACTAGTCAAAGAAGAGCTATAAAAGGCCAAAATAGACAAAACCTAAACCCATATTGTCATATCTATATACATATGTATTTTTAATATCATGATATAAGTAAAATTAAAGATAGTAGTTTTCTCTTGGCAGGACTGAACTGAGAGGGAATGTAATAGAGAACAATTTGAGGGTCAATAAAAGTACTGGTAATGTTCTAGTCTTCAACTAAATGGTGTATTCAGTCCTGTTCATTTAATTATTCCTTCATTAATCCATATTATTACATTTACTATATTATATACATTCTATATTATAAAAAGGGAACCATGGCAAATCTCAGATCTTTATGTTCAGTCTCTGTAAAAAAAAAAAAAAAAAAAGACCAAAAAAAAAACCACAGTCCCAAATAACACTTTTAAAAATGGAACTTAAAAATATGGCAGACTATGAAATAGCCTGTAATTTCATTGACAGGACCTACCCTCTCCCGTGGCCATCCAAAGGCTTAGATCAATGCTCAGAAGATTTATTGTTTGCCTGAAGAAACAACTGAGAAATCTGAAGCCTGTAGGTTTATTGGTTTTCCTCCTTGATAAATAATTTCACATTCTCCTTATGGAAATCCAGGATTTTCCAACAATGGAAAAGAAAACCTTACTCCCAAGAGAATGCTGAAATGGCAGTGATCTCAGGGCCAGAAGGTCTCTACCACCTGCCACTCCATATTCTTGTCCACAGGAACCTGTCCTAGGAGTCGTTCCCACCAGGGATCATCAGCCTTATCCAGATTTGTATCAGCCACTGTGCAGTCAGTGTTGCTCTCACCACAAAGTCTCTAGAAGGCAACTCTCAGCAACATCCTCACTGAACTTTCTAATAATCTCTCCAGCTATTTTATGGAATCCATTTGTCAAAAAATATAAGTTGATGTCTCATTAGATGGTGTGACCAACACCTCCCTACCATACCTGAGATAAGACATAAGTTCAAGGCACCTCACTGCAGCTGGCAGTGTCTCAGCTCCCATAACCAGAGAGACTTAGTAAATACCCCAGTGAGAGGGGTGATGCCTGAGCCATTGGTATCTTTGTATAAGCAGCCTTCCCATTTTGTTTCTTTAAACGTTCTCTCATGTTGCTTCCTGATTTTGTCATTTGGGATTTGGGAGACAATCCTTGCTTTCCCCAGCATCCATTGTTGGATTTACATGTATTATTATCTTTTAAGATAAGGAGACCTATTCCTTCGCCAGTATCCCAAATCACCTTGGTTTCATCAGCTGCTATTCTCTGCACCTAATCCAGCTCCAACTCCTTTCTTTCCTCATCATTGTGATAAAGGCCAGCAGAATCCCATGCTACATTTTGTTTATTTGGATAGCAGCACAAAGCTGGCACTGGAACCTTGTGGCATGTGGAGAGAAGGTGTCCCACAGGGCAACCAAAGCATGGGTGAGTTCCTAGTTCATAAAAGTGGCTAAGAGGGTACTGGTGTAGCTATTTGGTCATTAGGCAGAGGTTAGTCTTTCACTAAATAGGCTCCAGACTCAAGCTGAATCAGTGTCTGAACTGAATAAGGATGGTGGTGCTTGGTCCCTTTGGATGCCATGGCAGAGAAAGAGAGCTACGCTGGCCTCAGAATATTTCATATCCAAGAAGAGGAACTAACAAAGTTATCTCAGGGAATTTGGACAGGTGAAAGAAACAAGTGGCCTTAAAATATCAGAGTTACCTAAAAATGTTCAATTTTGCTTTCTATTTCTGGAATGCCAATACACCTCAACAGGATAATGAAAAGGATGTAAATGGAGTAGAAATATCACCTCTGAAATCTTGTGTTTAAAATGTAGACATAGATATATTGTACCACTACACAGCACCTTTGACTTCTCTTCTGAGTGCTAAATTTGATGTGACTGTCGACAGATTAGTTTTGCCATTATCTATAGTTTCTTTCCAGACTTCCCTCCTTGTAGCTTGGATTTTGTGAGTTTTACATTTAAAAATGTGGTTCCAACTCTTCTCAACCACTCCCACTTGTAGGGTTGAAGTTGAGGATCCAATCATGGGAAATGCTCTTGAGCCAACTTGAGAACACAGGTAAGTACCTACTGTTCTCAGAGTCAGGTAATGGTCTCTTAGCTGCAGACTATGATTAATAAAATGCCGGGTTGCATTTAGCACAAACAACCTGAAAAAACTCTAAAGAAAATGAGGTATGGAGGACAGATAACACCTGCGTCTCTTAGGGACTAGCTAAGAATCTGAAAGTAGAAAAGACAGAAAGTTATTCTTTAATGTTTGCATGTAATAACACTTGGAAACTTCAAAATCAATATTGTTAAAACCCTGTTTCTGAAAAGGTACAAGGAGGTTCTGAAATAATTGCTACATGCACACTGATATGAATTTTACACTTTGTCCTCAAGATAATGTGTAAGTAATCTGTTTTCCTGCTAACTAAGATGCCCCCCACCACCAAAATGAAGAAATGCTGGACTCACATTGGTGACATATTCGATATCCTTCCAAAGGATGCACTCCCTGGGGAAATCAGCCAAGTCTAAGAAGTGATCCACCACCACTTGGCCGATTAAGTCATGACGAGAGAACCTGTCAAAGTCGTACACAGAGAAGTGAAGCTTCCGTGCTTCAAGGTCATTGTAGGGAACCGGAAATAAAAACACTTCATCAAACACAGGGTTCAGGGTCTTTCTGTGAACTTTAGTCTGGTGTTTTGTTTTCCGATCAGGAAGCAAATAGATCTTGACATAAGGATCTGAAGTCCCAGAAAAGTCCTTGGCGGGCAAATTGACAGCTTTGTGAATCTTCACTACGAGCTGTTCTAAGTCACAGTCATATTTTAAAATGAAGTTCAGTTTCCCACAAGCCTTGCTGTTACTCTGTCTCCCGTCATCATTATCCAATGACCTCTGCTTATATAACTCTGGTTTAATTCTACCAATTCCAGTCAACTGTTCCTGTTTTTGAAGCTGCTGGATATTGAAGTCCGGGTTTGACAAGTTGAGTTGTCTTCGGATTGAATTATGCCTTCAATGAAGAGCAACACAGAACAAAGTTACAATCTTATTAGCTATGGGTCTCTTGGAAACTTTTGCCTGGGATGTAGGTAGACCGTTATGTTTTGTTAGGAGCTTAGAACTGTGGGCTTTTTTTTTTTTTTTGGCCTAAATTCAAAATGCTCATCAGTGTGAGTAAGCTGCTCCCTAAGGCTTGAAGCTCAAAACTGAGGGTTGGTATCAGGAAATGAACCTAGGAACATGTGACCTCGGAGCTTTAAAGGTTTAATACACTTTCTAAACTGTCTAATATGTCATTAAAGAAGCTTATTCGTCTGGTGGAATGTAAAGATTTGTACAAACTGCTTTAAAAATAAAATTATTCAACTTTATATATAATATCATTCCGAAATTGAAATAGCCAAGTGTTGCCTTAAGAAGAATGAATCTTTCTCTAAATTACACAGAATTTCTTGCCACCAGCTTATAGCTTTATAAGGATATAAATTCTTACTGGTTCAAATCAAATAATTTCATCACAAGAACACAGCTTTTGCTAATGCAAAAATGTATGTGACTGGGATGTGTCTGTATGTAGTGGCTCTGACAGGTACAAGTGGGATGTGTCTGATTGTAGTGGCTCTGACAGGTACAAGTGACAGCATTGGGATTGTGTTTTTGCTGTACACATGGGTGATTAGTGATCAAGAGGACAGGTTTTATTTCTGAAATAAACACTAATGGCACAAAAATTAAAGATGAGCTACTATAAATGTATGTATGGATTCAACTGGAGACGTTGGATACTGATACTTTTAAATTAAATATTTGCTACTGTAGTATACTCTTCACCCTGTAAGTGTATTGGTTTGGTTTAGAAGTTTCCCTAAAATTCTCTTTAAAGCCTGTCTGATCTGTGCATTTCTTCCCAAGTTGAAAGTAGTTATCACATACAAGGTTGTTTTTAAGGTTACTTTTGTTGTTTTTAGCTCAGTTTAGAGTCATTATATTGTATTGTATGCATTTAGTCAACAACCTTAATTAAAATAGCCTCTTTACTAGAAGGTGAAAGAGAACAGCTGGGATGTCTCTTAGGGATTGGTAAACAGTTGGAGAGGCAGAGTAAACATTTGAATTTGCCCTTCTCTTCCTTCCTTCAGACAATGAAATAAAGATGTAAATATGGAATCAAGGGACCCCCAGATATGTTTGAAAGTGTTCTCTCTTGTCACCACAGATATTGCTATGCTGAGCATTCCTCTTTATCCTAAAATAGCCTCCTAATCACTAATCACCCACCTGTATGACAAGAGTAATGTCACAGAGCTGTCACTTGTACCTGTCACATCTATCACAGTCCATAGCAAGCAGACATAGCCCAGTCACATACATTCCCACATGTACAAAAACTGTGTGGTCCGAAAGTTGCTGATGGGAGATTTTAATCACTTACAGAGAAATCCACAATCTTAAGGTTTCTCTGTATTTTATGATTTGGATGGGTGAGGGAGGGAAGGCAGGAGTTGCTGTTAAGCATCTAAAACTGGCTTTCTGCGCTAGTGCAGCCAGGTCATTCCCTTGTCCAGAAGTGGAACCAATGTAGTGCTAGAATAGAGCTTGAGTCTCACTTTACTGGACTCTGTGGGCAGAAAGGACTGGGAGGCAGCAGAAAGTAGCCTGCTATATGCAGAGGTTGGAATAGGCTGGTGCCAGCCCTATTTCCCTTTGCTATTGATTTTTCTTTACAGACTAGATTCAAAAAAAGGGCCATAATTGGGTCCTGCATCAGTTCCCACCCTTCTAGGTACTGTCTGGTAAGTGGCACTGTTTACATCATAAAAGTGCATCCTCAATATCCACCGGATGCTCCTTTTACAGATGAGTCTGTGGAAGACCAACAATTCTGTGTCTACACAATCCAGTCCCAGACAACAATCTCATGTCTGTCCTAGGCCCTGTCACTCTGCTGCTCTGCAGATGGTTGCTGGGCAGACTGTGTATTACAATTTACCTTTGAATTTTCTTAGTACTGGCATTAGATTAATCACAGCAACATTTTGTCTTCACCATTGTCTGTAGGACTAAATCTACCATAGTGGTGTTTTTTTGTTTTGTTTTGTTTTTTAGATGGAGTCTCACTGTTATCGACCAGAGCTGAAATGCAATGGCATGATCTCAGCTCACTGCAACCTCCGCCTCCCAGGTTGAAGCGATTCTCCTGCCTCAGCCTTCTGAGTAGCTGGGATTACAGGCATGTGCCACCACACCCGGCTAATTTTGTATTTTTAGTAGAGACAGGGTCTCTCCATGTTGGTCAGGCTGGTCTTGAACTCCCAACCTCAGGTGATCCGCCCGCCTCGGCCTCCCAAAGCGCTGGGATTAAAGGCGTGAGCCACTGTGCCCAGCCACCATACTTTCAATTTTGATTTAAAATACATGGATTTGGCTACTTAGTAGTGTGACATATTCGGTTCTACATGTACATTTGCTTAGACATGAAATCTGAAGATAAATTGTCCCACATGCTCAGCCCTTCCTAACCAAAGTGGATTGCCAACAGGGAGGCGGGGTTGTTGGTAAAGGTCAAAGACTGAAAAAAGATCCCATTCCCTGAGAACCCAATTGCACAGGAATACCTCCAAAAATTCCCAATATAGCTGACCTCTTAAAAACCAATCACAGGCTAGGTTCAGTGGCTCATGCCTGTAATCCCAGTACTTTGGGAGGCCAAGGTGGGCAGATCGGAGGTCAGGAGATTGAGACAATTCTGGCTAATGTGGTGAAACCCCGTCTCTGCTAAAAATACAAAAAAATTAGCCAGGCGTGGTGGCAGACACCTGTAGTCCCAGCTACTCGGGAGGCTGAGGCAGGAGAATGGCGTGAACCCGGGAGGTGGAGCTTGCGGTGAGCAGAGATTGCGCCACTGCACTCCAGCCTGGGCCACAGAGTGAGATTCTGTCTCAAAAAACAAAACAAAAACAAAAACAAAAAACAATCACAGTTATGGGCTAGGTGCAATGGCTCACACCTGTAATCCCAGCATTTTGGGAGGCTGAGGCAGGTGGATCACTTGAGGTCAGGAGTTCAAGACCAGACTGGCCAACATGGTAAAACCTTGTCTCTACTAAAGATACAAAAATTAGCCAGGCATAGTGGCACACACCTGTAGTCCCAGCTACTTGGGAGGCTGAGGCAGGAGAATCACTTAAACCCAGGTGGCAGAGGTTGCAGTGAGTGAAGACTGAGCCACTGCACTCCAGTCTGGGCAACAGAGAAAGACTCCGTCTCAAAAACACTCAAAAACCAAAAACCAACCAACCAAACAAAAAACCAGTCACAGATATGAATACTATTATCTACTCAAACATTTTACATGATTAATTTCATTCCTAACACTTTCCCCTCCATTAAGAATCACACTTACTATTGGGAAATCAGTTGAATCTAACTGTAAGGTAGTGGCTTAAAGCAGATAGCAAAGACTGCAACTGGGCATGACAGGTTCTCACTCCTGGGGCTCCCTTTCAATTTCCATTCAGAAGAAAGTTAGAGTTTACTGGAGTTGGGGGAGAGGCATGGTAGAAGAGAGAAGCTTAGAACAGCCAGAGAACCAGGGTAACTCATAATCTTCCCGTATAACCTCTGGCGGTCTGGGGGCTGAAAATAAGAAAGTAGAGCAGGGAGACTGCCCCAGGGATGTAAAGGAGAAAAGGGGGTGGAGAAAATGGAAAATCAATATTCTATAGCTCTCATACGCTACTCAAACAGAGGTGGGAAGAAAAAGCAAGCCCAAAGCAAGAGGGAGGAAAGATACGGAATATAGTGCCATGACCTGAGCTTGCCCCACCCTAGGTGAGGTGGCTCTAAATGGTCAATGGAGGTGGTTTTGAGTGCAGTAAATGCGAGGCTCCCAGGACAAGGGTCTAGAATTTTAATGCCATTGACTGATGGTTCCCCCCTCAGAAGAAGAGGGGGAGAAAGACCTCTGGCTGAGGAAATTTTTATGAAGGAGATGATACTTGAGCTGGGCTTGCCTGCTTAACTTGGCCTCATCCTAAGCCACCTCCAAGCTGATGCTGTAGATGTCAATATGGACATTAAATCTGTTTTCATCTGGGTCCCAGTTCTCTAGCAGAATGGTACTTTCAGCTCTTCTGCCCCAGTAGCTTTTTCCAGAGTCCCTCACATTCACCCACTGCATCTATGAGTCCAGGCTCTGTAAGCCAGCACTCATATCCCCAACACCCTTTCCATCGCGGGCTTTCATGTGCAGCCATGAACAAGTGCATCCTAATATGTGTTCGTTCACTGCAGTGGCCCATCTCAGAGGTGAAACCTGACCTGTCCTTTCCCTGGTTCTCAGGCACCAGTGTCTACAAGGCTTCAGGATCCAGGGAGAAAAAAGAGAGAAGCAAATTGTGGTTTCAGAAATGTTACTGGTTTCTTTCCTGTGTTCAAGTCAAGGCAGGGAATTATGGAAAGAAACAGTGGAGACAGGATGTTTTTCTTCTTCAAAATTCCCCTGGTCATGAAGAAGAGAGGGTTGGGTTGTCCTGAACCACAGGCAGACAGAAGAAGGGGAAATCCTGGATAGGGACAGACACAGTTAGTAGAATACAAGGGCTGGAGGAAGTGGAAATTTGAGGTTTTCTTGGCCTGAAGATTCAAGGATTTCCGCATGAGTGAGATAATGAAGAGACAGGCATCAGGCCTTGGGGCCAGTGGAGGTGTGTTGTCAAGGGTAGGTGGATACACTGAGGCAAGACCTGCTTCCTCCCACTCCCTCCCAAGTTAAACAGATTTGAAACCTTGAATACTTTATCCTCCATAACTAAGATGAGCCTTTGTTCACCAAAACGTTCTCTACAGTAGCTCACGTCTTATGTCTCTTTTCATTACCATTGATCCCAGCTGAGTTCAGGCCCTCAGAGAGGCTCCTGTATATATCCAATCTTCACCACTGTCCCATGCATCTTATACACTTATACATTCTTTCCAGATTAATCTTCTAAAGAACAAATTGAGCACTTCAGTGTGTATAATTGGTGCTCTTGCTGTGGGTCTTTTGTGGGCAGGGTTGTATATATTTTCTCTCTTTATTGACACTACCTAATACTGAATTTTGCACATAGCAAATGCTTGATATCTTAGAGTAAATACAGAAATGCTATGGCTATAATAGTTTCTGATAATTTAATCCCAGTAGAGAAAACACTCATTTACATATCATTTCAGGGTCTCATGGAAGTTGAGATAGGGCTAGGCAACTTCCACTTTTGAAGCAGTTAGTTTCTTTAAATCTAAAGAAATAACTTCAGATTCAAAAATTATGTTTTAGATGTTTACATTGAACCAATGTTCTCACCACACAAAAACATAACTTAATAGAAATGTGCTACTCATAGTATAATTACAACATTTAATTTTTGTGTACTATTTACTTGAGTTGTGGCCAATCACGGGACCTAAATTTAGAGTGTGATGGTTATCTTCCTCTTTCAATTCTGTCAGCATATTTCTGTAACTCTATGGATTGCTTAATTCAGAGATAAGGTCAAAAATCTAATGTGGGGCTCTTAATGAATGTGAGACCTGGGACAAATGGCCTTCTGCCAGCCTCACACCATTATAGGCTCTGCTCAGTTTATACTTCTGGCCCTTTGCCATTCTTGTCAGAAGAGCAAGAGAAAAGTAGCCTGATATTGACCAATGTATTCTGCCAGTCATTCATGGAAAAAAGTCCTCCGTGTGCCAAGTGGTGCTAGGGGCTGGATAGACAGGAAGAAACAAAACAGATGTGGTCTCCGAGTTCACAGAACTCAGTCTAGAGGGGAGTACAAGCAATAAAGAATCACTTAAAATAATTTAATCCTGTGAATGAGGGAAAACAAGGCAATGCGAGGGAGAATTGAAGTGGGAAGGAGTGGGGACAGAACACAGGCTTCACATGGGGTGGCCGGGGAGACCTTTCTGAGAAGGTGATGTTTCAGCTAGGGCATTAGAGAAGTAAGGGACCCAAGAAGGACAGAAAAAAAAAAAAAGAAAGAAAGAAAAGAAAAGCATTCCTGGCTGAGGGAACAACATGTGTCAAGACCTCAAGGCAGGAAGGGGCTTGGGATGCTGAAGGAACTAAGAGAGGAGCTAGTGCAGCTGCAGTACAACAAGCTTCTTCCAGGCAGTCTCCTAGTGAGTTCATGTTAAAAGTGTCCCCTAGGGTCCTGCAACATGGTGGCCCTGGCCATAAGGTAAGGCTGTTGGAAGCAGACTGTGGCAGTATTATCATGCAGGGCCTTAACCGACCTGATAAGGGGTTTGTGGTGTGGTAATCGAAATTTTCGAAAAACCGAAGTGTTACATAAGAAATTTGAGAAAGCTTAAAAAAAACAGGATGAACTTTCATCTTAGGGCATGAATCAGGAAATGGATTAGATGGCCTTTCAAGGTTCCTCCTATTTTGGGGATCTAGGGATTTTCATACATTTGGAGTAGAGAACTTTATAAAGCTCTGGAATTAAAAAATTCCGAGAAAATTAAAATATCCACATTTCCAGCATATTGGATCACTAAACAAAAGGGATTTCATTCAAATAAAAAAGAATTGACAGGAATTTTGGATGGTATTAGAGTCACTGAAGTAACTAGACACAGAACATGCTTGATCTTGAAAGAACAACAGAAAGTCATTCTGACCAGAAACATTCTTAGAAGATAAAACAAAGCTCATCTTTAGGACATTTCTAAAAGGCACCGTGTCAGCCAAACATATCCAAGGACACATCCAAGCTGAAGAGGCCAGGTGAGGTTGAGATTTTTGATGTAAATGGTGTGACAGAAACTGTGCCAATCACAAGGATCCTGAAGACACCTTTAAATGGAGGCTATGTCTTACATGCAATGGGAACCCTGAGACTGTGACGATGATAATGGCTGCAGGATGGAAGCAGTTAGAAAGTGTTGGCAGGGAGAAAGTAAAGAACATAATGAGAAAGAAAGGAGAAGAAACAGTAACTGGAAAAGCAGACTGTTTAGAGCTTTCTCAGCAAAGCTTATCTTTCCCCTCCCCAAATATGGGTATCAAAAATATTACTTAAAGAAGAATGTTAAAAACGCTTTGAGGCATAAAGGAAATTTCATTCTCTTTTTCCTTTTTGTTAGCAAAAAGTGTGTATGTGTGTGTGCGTTTTCTCATGATGCAACATAATCCCCAAAGAATTAGAAGACCATGTACTGCTCTTATTGTGGTGAGATCCTGAGACAAGGATATATATTTCTAGACAGACCCCATAAAACTAGGTCAGTAATAATTTAGGTATGAATGTTTTAAATGCATAAAAATGCAAATTGTCAGTATTAGGTCAAACGCAGTTAGAAAAGAGTAGTTTTCTTATAGTAGTTCAGATGTTCCTAAACTTGATTTTTGTCATCAGAAAAGATAATGTAATTGCATGCCTTCAAAACTAAAATAAATCTGAACACAAAGTGCATTTTACAGGGATAATTCCTTCACTCTTCCTTTTAATTTTTTCTTTCTACCCAATTTCTACAAATCAGTAGTGATGATAAGAGTTTTTATTTTTTAAGCAACTACTTATTGATATGCAGTATATTTATATACTTTTCCAGTATAAATATTGTGATAATTAGAGTGGCATCATTGCTATTAGTTTGTTAAAATTATGGCAGAGTCCTCAGATCAAATCTAAAAAGATCACAGTACTACCACCATATATTGGAGGAACTCAGACCAGAAAAGTTACATGCAGAGTAGAACCAAATAGGAGGCAATTTTGAAGGAAATTTCAGTGGAGACTCTATCTAAAAGGCTCTAGCTATTGAAATACTGAAAGGATTTTATTATGAGTCTGCACATTGCATGAACTCTATGACAGCATCAAACAGAGCTCTAGTTATATTTAAGTTTTAAATCTGAAGATAAATCCTAGTGATAAAATCTGAGGATTTCTTCTAAATCAAATGGCAGACAACTACCCATCTCCTCACAGTGGAATATTTTAGATTTGGCTCTTTGATTCAGAATGGAAAATAATGCTAAAATAAGTTTCTGAAACAATCAAATTATAAACTGACATATTCCATCCCACTTAATGAAAATGAGTGGAGCCTCTAGGATAAACTCGATTAACATAAAAAGGGTAAAGTCTTATTTCTGTTTCTGGAGAACAAACAATAAAGATTTTTTAAAAATACCTCCAAATTGTGTTTTATACTTTACAAATAACAGCACATGCTATTTCTCTGGCCATCACTCAGGCCAATATTTTCATTCTACAGAAAGCTGCTTCCTGAGTCTCTTTTCCTGAAATATCTTATTGAAAATGAGTTTTTATATCCAGTGGTTTAGAACTGGTTGTTTAGCCTCAAACACACTTTTGTGCAATGTCTGAGCCTTGGGAGAGGCCATAATAGCAATACTAACAGCAAAATGGTAGCTCACATTTTGGAGCTTTTACTAGGTGCCAGACCTGTGCAAGCACATGTTATCATTTCATTCTTAAAACCACCTACAAATCAGTAGTATCTATGCCTCTTTTGAAGAAGAGGAAAGGGACAGATATGGAGTTTAAGTAATTTGTTCAATGTCACACATGTAAGTAAAGCCAATTCATTTGACTTGAGAGACCGCATCTTTTTTCACTGCATTATATTATTTCTCTACTGCTGAAGAGCATAAAGCATCCAGACAATAAAAAGAGAGTGACCTAGGTGTTGGTACTCTGTAAGCCTTCCAAAGGCTGAAGATGGACAAAAACCTCCAGCCACACGGTGGAGTCTGAAGAGAGCCTGTGTGTGACTGTTAGGATAGGTCAGACGCACAGGGAATAAATTTTAAAGCAGTAGGAGGGCAGCAGGGAACAGTGGTTAAGAGTTCAGATTCTTGTGTTGGTTGAACCAGGGTTCAAATCCTGACCTGGGTATTTACATATATGGCTTTTAAAAAAATGTAATCTCCTTGAGTTTCTTCTGCTGTAAAATAAAAATGATATTAGTATACATTTCATGCTAAATTGTGAGCTATAACAAAATATGAATATAAAGTTCTTCCAGAGTACTTCACACATGCTGTCTTAATAATGTTAACTATTATTTTTATAAACTAAGTAGAGACCAAGAAGGGCTCAGGAACCTAACTTCAACGTTAGGTTAGCATGAAGTTTTCCATATTCATGTCTCTGATACAGAACAGAAATCTAAAAGGTTATAGACTCCTTGACCAATCAGTGCTATTTTTGCCAGAGAGGGGAATGGGATGGTCCTTCCTTGCATTCAGAAAGGAGGAGGCATTACTGACCGAGCCGAGGAGGTTGGCTCTGTGACTTGGCGCTGCACGCGGACGCCATGGGCACAGTTCTCCTGGACTCCCGTCTGGGCGGAGAGGGGAATGTCAGGGGAGGTGTGGCTGATCTTCATGGAGGAGTCAGGGCAGGGTGTGGGAGGGTCTAGGAAGTCCTCACTGTTCTCCTGCTCATTGGTCTCTGTGTCCGTGTAGTTAAGAGGCTCCTGGTTGTTGTCTTTGCTACCAGAGGGCAGGCCTCTTTCTCGCCACGGAACCCAGCAGAGTTTCCAAGATACGAAGAGAGACACGCCAAACAGAGCAAGACCACAGGCAGTGACCACAAGGGTCAGCAGGCTCACTGAGATATCTGCAAAGAAGCAAAGATCAAAAGTCAGTGTGATCATTCCCCGCAAGTCCACCCATTGCATAGTATGGGCAGAATGACCCTCTCATCCACTCATCCCTTGGGAGCCGACTGTGGAAGGTCATGCTGGGGCGCACGGCTAGGTTACTTAATTCTGGGGCAGTGGCGATGAGAATTCATACACAAACCAGAGGACCCGTGAGCAGAAACACAGAGGAGGTACCATAGCATGCAGGTCATGTTTAGAAACAATAAACAGCCTGCTATGGCAAGAAAATGGATACATTCATGGAGACTAGAATGCCCTTCAAGTGAAATGATACTCTATCCTACAGGCAGCACCAATCATTAATGTGTTTTGAGCAGGGCAGTTTCAAATGTCCTTAAAAATTATTCTGTCATCTCAGAGAGCTGTATAATATAACTGGGGAATTATGTAAGTCATAATTTTTTAAAATAAGAGAAACTAGAGGGCTTTTTCGGGTTCTATTTTTCCTATTAACTTTTACGGTTCTAAGCAAAATGAAGCTCAAATCTTCTGTGAATTTTGCAGCTTCAAGAATAACCCCCACTCAGTGGTAAGTCCTCAGGACTCAGGATAGAATATTATAGTTTGGGTTTCCCCAGTAGTATACCCTAAAACAAGTATTCAAGGGCAAAGCATTATTTAGAAGGAGAAGGAAACACAGGAGAAGTGATCCAGAAAAGGAAGTCAACAAAAGGTACACTGTCAAGTCAGTTCCCATAGTGAGGGAGTAAAGGTTAAGTCTGCTAGGGAGGTTTAATACACCTCAGATACACCTCACCCAAGTGGCAAGGGATCCGAGGTATTACACATTAGCTCTCTTTAGTTATTAATTGAAGGGCATTTCCCAAAGGGCATTAAATTCCCATCATTTGACACCTGCCCGGATGAACAAAGTAAGCTTCAGTGGCCAGGAAAATCCCACATTGAAATCAATGCAGAGGCTGCACTGGAGGTCAACAGGCACACAATGAAGTGGTAAGGGGACACGGCAGGTAATGACAGCATCTGCTACATGGATCATGGACCACAGCCCCACGGTGTCAGCAAGTCTTGGCAGTTCAGTATCCAGTGACTGTGCCCCTAAGGTTTAAAACAGTTCACCCCCTCCAGGCTTCTGCCCCAAGCTACAGTAGAGCCAGGAGGCTGAGCATCAATCTGAAAGCATTTCTGGCACTATGGTAGCCATAAAATCCTTATTTTTAAAAGGACAACCCTGCCTGTCATTACGGTGCTTCATTACACCTGGAGCCCCATGGATTCTCCCCAGGGTTTGCCTCTACTGCCCATCATTAATATTTGCATTGCTTCAACCAAAGTTTTCTGAATGCCTACTACATGCCAAGTGCCACGCTAAGCTCTGGAGATACAATGAGGAATATGATAGGCGCACGCTATGTCTTCATATATTCATATTCTAATGAAGGAGAAAATTAGAAATTGGTCATTTAGTACTCACAATTTCAACTGTGCACAGCACTGCCAACATACTATGATCTGTGACAAAGCTGTATTTCTGCTGAAGCATGCATAGGAACCACTCCTGCAAGTCACTTACCTACTGAGTCAAGCTGAACAACTACCATCCATGTGCTTTTTAATATGACTCTGAAGGTACTTGGTCATTCTTGTGAACTGATAAAACTGTTTATCAAAAATTGCTCTTAAAAGCAAGCCAGCTGCCAGGGCTGTTGATGGATTTAACATATTTCCTCTTTGCCTCCAGATCACTCTTCACCCTTCTACTGAAACAATATTATATCTCTGTTTGAAAATACTGGGGTTGAAGTTTCAATATGGGTAACTGTGCAAATCTTTTTCACTTTTGTCTCCTCAAATCCCACAGAAATGGGATAAGCAATGGGAAATAAGAAAGGACATCATCAATTCATCAGTTAACCACAAACTTTGAGGAATATCTGGAATTGTTTTAAAAGAAAAGGCAGTTAGTGTTGAACATTTAACACAGGCAAATGAAGGGAGACTGAGAGAAAATAAAAATTAAAAATCCCAGGTGCAGAGCAACAGGCAAGGATGGGGGACAGGGAGTGGAGTCAGTGGGGTAAAAATAAAAGGGACTATAGGAACTATACCTCACAGAGCCCAGCATGAGGTGGGGGAGGGCATGGTTTGACCCCAGACTCCACCTGGTTCTGACCACTCACACAGGAGAGTAGACAATATGCTGGTGCAGACTTCTGTGGTGGGTGATAGTGCTGGGGGACCAGGAAGGAGGAAACCTTGTCCCAGGTAATCCAGCTGCAAACATCAATCCCCACCCTCTCCAACACAAAACAGGCTCCACATAGCAGTGAAATCTCTTAATACGTTCTACAGTCTAAATGGGGACAGAACTTCTTCTCTACATTCTGTTAATCACTTCAGCTCTGTCCTGACACAGACACTGCTAGGAGACCACCACCAGCAAAGGCTGGAGGAGGGGCACACTGGGAAGCCATAGGATTTAGGAATGTGATGAGATAACTGTATTATTAGACACTCTGCCCTATCACAGGGCTCCTCTCCAAGGGAGAAGCATAAATCCCAATCCTCAATGTTGGTCTTGGGCATACAACTTGCTCTGGGCAATGAAATACAAGTGAACATGGCCTACGTCACCTTGAAGCAAAGGTCCCTTGTGATCCCACCTTATGCATGAGAAAAAGAGCTCTCAGATAAAAGCTGATCTTCCAGCCTGACTGCCATAATGAGAAGACTTGTGGCATGAGCCCAAAGACCAAAACAAGGAGTAAACTTAAACATGACTGACAACCTGAGGCAAAGCTACAGCTGATCCACAGATCCATTAGCAAAACCTAAATATTTAGTGTATTAAGTCCCTAGAATTTTGAAGGGATGTTGGCACAGAAAAAAAAAAAAAAGGTAATTTATGTGATCATATAATTTACCGTCCAAAGCTGGGACACTTTTAGGAGAGAAAAGGGGTTATATTAATAATTACATGGGGATAAGATACTTAACCTAGGATTGTCCAGGCAAAATTAGGACGTAGGGTCATCATAAACTTAAGAACTCCATGTGATCTCTGAACTCATCAGCTTAGTACAACATGACCTCTTGGGATTCACTTGGCATAGTAGCATGCTAAGTAAATTGAAGTTCTGCCTCACTTTTACTAGTAACCACAGGACCCCGACCCAGTTTAAGAACAACTCCAGCTTGATAGTTGACTACAGCTCATGCACTCACAAAACAGCCTATTCAGAAGTCCAGTCGTGGGGGATCCAGAAGAGCAGAGATCTTGTCTCTCTCAACACTGACTGCCAAGAATCTAAAAGAGTTCCTGGCACACAGTAGGCATTCAGTAAGTGATGAAGCCCACCTGAGGAGCCCTGTACCATGTCTACCTTGAATTATGGTTGTGTGGGTTGTGGCCTGTAAACTCGAGGGGGCACCAGTTACAGTCATAGTCGTTATAGATTTTTGTGCATATTGTTATTTTTTAAATTGCGGCAAATGGCAGGAATGGCTTTTTTTTTTTTTTTTTTTTTTTTTTTTTTTTTTTTTAAATGGGGGAAAAGGGGGGGGAGTTTTTTTTTTTTTTTTTTTTTTTTTTTTTCTGATTTACACAAAGGTGCTGTGTGAGTTAGCAGTGGCCCAGAGAGAAATGCCACAGGAAACACCAGTGGTGACCTACACAGCCACACCAGACACCAAGCATAAGTGTCTAGGCTTCTGTTTATAAATAGCCAAGTATGCCTTCTAGATGGTACATTTCTACCTTTCTCTTGTTTTTTCAGAAAGAGGTACTAGAAAGCTACTTTGGCATCACTAAGGCTATACTTCCCACCTCAGACCCATGACCTCCAAAAACGGAGCAGAAGCATCAGCTTAGAATCACGAGATATTATTTCTTAAGTTAGGTGGTAGAAACATGACCATTTATTTTATTGTTAATTTTATATGTGTTCATGAGATTTATTATTGTCATTTATGGTATATCTCATTTTAAAAATTGAAAAATATATGACATTAAAAAAATCGTGACATAATTTTTGTAAAGAATAGGAATAGCATAATTAGTCCTTTTTTCCAAGAGTCGAGGTAATAGCCAGATAGTCCCTCAACGATGAAAAGGGGCAAATGGCAAACCAGTTCTGATCCAGATCCCTAGAAGTATGGCTGCTGTGGGGGTGATTGTGCATAAAACTATACCCAGAGCTGCCATGGAGTGTATTTTTCCCAGGAAAGGTGTGGCATAGGATGCCCTGTAATCATGCCTGTTTGTCAGAAACCTCTTCTACTGGCTATTAGCCCTAGCCATAAGACATGATGCATTGTAGCAACATCCCTAGCACACCACATAGAAGACACCCATGACACCTTGGACCCAGCAGACATTCCAGCTGGACACCTATAATACTAGAGGATTCCTGCAAGCATTAAAAAAAAAAAAAAAGTGGACGTGTTTTACAGTGACAGTGATTACTGGCCAAGAAGTAAAACATTTAAGCTCACATACTAACATGGATGAAAAAAATTGGTTGCCTTCCTAAACTGTGAAGGGCCAGGAAGAACACATAAACAGACAAAAAAAAAAAAAAAAAAGAAAAGAAAAGTCATGGAAGAAATGGGCAAATCAACACCTCAAAAGAGGGTAACCAAGCTGAGCCATCAGAATAAATAGCCCCTGATATGAAACGAATTACAGTAATGCAAGAGGCAAATTAATTCATGTACTGAGATTTATAAAACAGCAACCAAGGGTGAGAATTATGACTGCAGCAGTAACCAGAAAAAAACACAATTGAGATCCAATCTGATCTAGAAGTAAAATAATGTGATTGGTGTAATAGAAGAAAAATTAAATAGAAAGCAAAGTCAAGGAACAGGTACCTGAATGTAGACCAAGAAAAACAAAACCAAACAAAGCAAAGACTTGGGAAATTTAAATGAAAGATATGATATGTAAAGTATTTATCCAGGAGGTCTAATATTTAAATTTTCCAGAAATGAGGGCAGAGAGAATGAGAGAATGAAGGTGAAAGACATCAAAGAAAAAAACGAAGTCCCCTGGAACTGAAGGACAACTTGAAAGGGGTCCACTGAGCATCTATAATAAAATACCACTACCTTAATCGCATTATTGTGAAATTTAAAAACACGAAGATTAGAGAAAGTCACAAAACTTAAGAGACAAAATGAATTTGAAAAAATAACAAAGATATTAGAACCATAGTGGCATCAGACTTTTCACCAGAAACCATAGATAATTGAATAATGCCTGCAAACTTCTGAGAAAATTACATTCAACCTAGAATTCTATACCCAAGCATGATATCAATAAAGTGTGAGGGCTGAAAAAGTCATCTTTCAAAACAAGTCAGAAAAATTATTTTCAATGTATTTATCATAGCAAGTTACTTGAGGATGAATGTAGGAGATTAAAATGAGGCAGACAACACAGTGTACAGGAAAAATTGTACTGAAGTTGGAAGACTGGGGGAAGGAAGTCCCAGCATGCGAGCTGAGCAAGAAGCCTAAAGAGGGGCCAGTCCAGCCTGGATCAGTTACATGATTGGGTTTGAAACACCATACAACTAAGACACATTTACGAAACAAGAAATATTTGAACTGAAAATGTAATGATATTAGAGATTATTGTTAATTATTTTAGGTATGATAATTGTATTGTGGTTGTGTGTTCTAGATACATATAGGAATAGTCAAATGATATGTCCACAATTTGCTTTACATTATAGGTAAAATAACATTGACTGTGAATTGATAATTGTTGAAACTGAATTTTGAGTACATGGAGTTTATTATATTAACCTCTCTACTTTTAAATGTGCTTGTCAATTTCCTGATGGAAAGTGAAAATAAAACATATTTTGGTAGGTGGAATCTCTGACTTCAATCTTAGATATTCTTATTTAATATGTCTTGGGTGAGGTCCAGAGTCTCCATTTTTAGCAAGCATCTCAACTCTGAATAAATCTGATCTCTCTCTCTCTCTCTCACACACACACACATACACACACACATACACACGCAGACACATACACACACACACCATGGTTCAGAATACAAGACATTTTCCTGATCCTCAGATAATTGTGAGTGTGGGGGGGCTAATAAATACATTACTGGGAAATTTAGTTAGAAAATCAGTCCATGGAGAACTTCAGGATGTCAATGGTGCTTTGTAGGGAGGGTGGTAACATAATGAGATAGCGGAAACAGGTGGGACCAGACAGCTCTGATGTTAAGTGTTTCAAATTGCTGAACCAATGAGGAAACATTGTATTAAGAATGAATACAATAAAACCTTACAGATAATCCAGAATAATTCGTGCCACAATTACCTCATCAATATCCCTTTCACATAAATACAATGCCTTCATTTAATATCTTATTTTCTGTATTTTTAAACTTTATAAAGGGGCGGAGCAAGATGGCCGAATAGGAACAGCTCCAGTCTCCAACTCCCAGCGCCAGCGACACAGAAGACCGGTGATTTCTGCATTTTCAACTGAGGTACTGGGTTCATCTCACTGGGGAGTGCCGGACGATTGGTGCGGGTCAGCTGCTGCAGCCCGACCAGCGAGAGCTGAAGCAGGGCGAGGCATCGCCTCACCTGAGAAGCGCAAGAGGGAAGGGAATCCCTTTTCCTAGCCAGGGGAACTGAGACACACAACACCTGGAAAATCGGGTAACTCCCACCCCAATATTGCGCTTTAAGCAAACAGGCACACCAGGAGATCATATCCCACACCTGCCCAGGAGGGTCCCACGCCCACTGAGCCTCCCTCATTGCTAGCACAGCAGTCTGTGATCTACCCGCAAGGCAGCAGCGAGGCTGGGGGTGGGGCGCCCGCCATTGCTGAGGCTTAAGTAGGTAAACAAAGCTGCTGGGAAGCTCCAACTGGGTGGAGCTCACAGCAGCTCAAGGAAACCTGCCTGTCTCTGTAGACTCCACCTCTGGGGACAGGGCACAGCTACACAACAACAACAACAACAACAAAAAAGCAGCAGAATCCTCTGCAGACGCAAAGGACTCTGTCTGACAGCTTTGAAGAGAGCAGTGGATCTCCCAACACAGAGGTTGAGATCTGAGAAGGGACAGACTGCCTGCTCAAGTGGGTCCCTGGCCCCTGAGTAGCCTAACTGGGAGACATCCCCCACTAGGGGCAGTCTGACACCCCACACCTCACAGGGTGGAGTATACCCCTGAGAGGAAGCTTCCAAAGCAAGAATCAGACAGGTACACTCGCTGTTCAGAAATATTCTATCTTCTGCAGCCTCTGCTGCTGATACCCAGGCAAACAGGGTCTGGAGTGGACCTCAAGCAATCTCCAACAGACCTACAGCTGAGGGTCCTGACTGTTAGAAGGAAAACTATCAAACAGGAAGGACACCTACACCAAAACCCCATCAGTACATCACCATCATCAAAGACCAGAGGCAGATAAAACCACAAAGATGGGGAAAAAGCAGGGCAGAAAAGCTGGAAATTCAAAAAATAAGAGCGCATCTCCCCCGGCAAAGGAGCGCAGCTCATCGCCAACAACAGATCAAAGCTGGACGGAGAATGACTTTGACGAGATGAGAGAAGAAGGCTTCAGTCCATCAAATTTCTCAGAGCTAAAGGAGGAATTACGTACCCAGCGCAAAGAAACTAAAAATCTTGAAAAAAAAGTGGAAGAATTGACGGCTAGACTAATTAATGCAGAGAAGGTCATAAACGAAATGAAAGAGATGAAAACCATGACACGAGAAATACGTGAAAAATGCACAAGCTTCAGTAACCGACTCGATCAACTGGAAGAAAGAGTATCAGTGATTGAGGATCAAATGAATGAAATGAAGCGAGAAGAGAAACCAAAAGAAAAAAGAAGAAAAAGAAATGAACAAAGCCTGCAAGAAGTATGGGATTATGTAAAAAGACCAAATCTACGTCTGATTGGGGTGCCTGAAAGTTAGGGGGAAATTGGAACCAAGTTGGAACACTCTTCGGGATATCATCCAGGAGAACTTCCCAACCTAGTAGGGCAGGCCAACATTCAAATCCAGGAAATACAGAGAACGCCACAAAGATACTCCTCGAGAAGAGCAACTCCAAGACACATAATTGCCAGATTCACCAAAGTTGAAATGAAGGAAAAAATCTTAAGGGCAGCCAGAGAGAAAGGTCGGGTTACCCACAAAGGGAATCCCATCAGACTCACAGCAGATCTCTCGGCAGAAACTCTCCAAGCCAGAAGAGAGTGGGGGCCAATATTCAACATTCTTAAAGAAAAGAATTTTAAACCCAGAATTTCATATCCAGCCAAACTAAGTTTCATAAGTGAAGGAGAAATAAAATCCTTTACAGATAAGCAAATGCTTAGAGATTTTGTCACCACTAGGCCTGCCTTACAAGAGACCCTGAAGGAAGCACTCAACATGGAAAGGAACAACCGGTACCAGCCATTGCAAAAACATGCCAAAATGTAAAGACCATCGAGGCTAGGAAGAAACTGCATCAACTAACGAGCAAAATAACCAGTTAATATCATAATGGCAGGATCAAGTTCACACATAACAATCTTAACCTTAAATGTAAATGGACTAAATGCTCCAATGAAAAGACACAGACTGGCAAACTGGATAAAGAGTCAAGACCCATCAGTCTGCTGTATTCAGGAGACCCATCTCACACGCAGAGACATACATAGGCTCAAAATAAAGGGATGGAGGAAGAT
The DNA here is from genome assembly GCF_008728515.1 of Papio anubis. Taxonomy (NCBI): domain Eukaryota; kingdom Metazoa; phylum Chordata; class Mammalia; order Primates; family Cercopithecidae; genus Papio; species Papio anubis. The sequence goes on along the minus strand of NC_044987.1, from coordinate 66,596,956 downwards.
TTACCAAGCAAATGGAGAACAAAAAAAAGCAGGGGTTGCAATCCTAGTCGCTGATAAAACAGACTTTAAACCATCAAAGATCAAAAGAGACAAAGAAGGCCATTACATAATGGTAAAGGGATCAATTCAACAGGAAGAGCTAACTATCCTAAATATATATGCACCCAATACAGGAGCACCCAGATTCATAAAGCAAGTCCTTAGAGACTTACAAAGAGACTTAGACTCCCATACAATAATAATGGGAGACTTCAACACTCCACTGTCAACATTAGACAGATCAACAGGACAGAAAGTTAACAAGGATATCCAGGAATTGAACTCATCTCTGCAGCAAGCAGACCTAATAGACATCTATAGAACTCTCCACCCCAAATCAACAGAATATACATTCTTCTCAGCACCACATCGTAATTACTCCAAAATTGACCATATAATTGGAAGTAAAGCACTCCTCAGCAAATGTATAAGAACAGAAATTATAACAAACTGTCTCTCAGACCACAGTGCAATCAAACTAGAACTCAGGACTAAGAAACTCAATCAAAACCGCTCAACTACATGGAAACTGAACAACCTGCTCCTGAATGACTACTGGGTACATAACGAAATGAAGGCAGAAATAAAGATGTTCTTTGAAACCAATGAGAACAAAGATACAACATACCAGAATCTCTGGGACACATTTAAAGCAGTGTGTAGAGGGAAATTTATAGCACTAAATGCCCACAAGAGAAAGCAGGAAAGATCTAAAATTGACACTCTAACATCACAATTAAAAGAACTAGAGAAGCAAGAGCAAACACATTCCAAAGCTAGCAGAAGGCAAGAGATAACTAAGATCAGAGCAGAACTGAAGGAGATAGAGACACAAAAAACCCTCCAAAAAATCAATGAATCCAGGAGTTGGTTTTTTGAAAAGATCAACAAAATTGACAGATCACTAGCAAGACTAATAAAGAAGAAAAGAGAGAAGAATCAAATCGACGCAATTAAAAATGATAAAGGGGATATCACCACCGACCCCACAGAAATACAAACTACCATCAGAGAATACTATAAACACCTCTACGCAAATAAACTGGAAAATCTAGAAGAAATGGATAATTTCCTGGACACTTACACTCTTCCAAGACTAAACCAGGAAGAAGTTGAATCCCTGAATAGACCAATAGCAGGCTCTGAAATTGAGGCAATAATTAATAGCCTACCAACCAAAAAAAGTCCAGGACCAGATGGATTCACAGCTGAATTCTACCAGAGGTATAAGGAGGAGTTGGTACCATTCCTTCTGAAACTATTCCAATCAATAGAAAAAGAGGGAATCCTCCCTAACTCATTTTATGAGGCCAACATCATCCTGATACCAAAGCCTGGCAGAGATACAACAAAAAAAGAGAATTTTAGACCAATATCCCTGATGAACATCGATGCAAAAATCCTCAATAAAATACTGGCAAACCGGATTCAACAACACATCAAAAAGCTTATCCACCATGATCAAGTGGGCTTCATCCCTGGGATGCAAGGCTGGTTCAACATTCACAAATCAATAAACATAATCCAGCATATAAACAGAACCAAAGACCAGAACCACATGATTATCTCAATAGATGCAGAAAAGGCTTTTGACAAAATTCAACAGCCCTTCATGCTAAAAACGCTCAATAAATTCGGTATTGATGGAACGTACCTCAAAATAATAAGAGCTATTTATGACAAACCCACAGCCAATATCATACTGAATGGGCAAAAACTGGAAAAATTCCCTTTGAAAACTGGCACAAGACAGGGATGCCCTCTCTCACCACTCCTATTCAACATAGTGTTGGAAGTTCTGGCTAGGGCAATTAGGCAAGAGAAAGAAATCAGGGGTATTCAGTTAGGAAAAGAAGAAGTCAAATTGTCCCTGTTTGCAGATGACATGATTGTATATTTAGAAAACCCCATTGTCTCAGCCCAAAATCTCCTTAAGCTGATAAGCAACTTCAGCAAAGTCTCAGGATACAAAATTAATGTGCAAAAATCACAAGCATTCTTATACACCAATAACAGACAAACACAGAGCCAAATCATGAATGAACTTCCATTCACAATTGCTTCAAAGAGAATCAAATACCTAGGAATCCAACTTACAAGGGATGTAAAGGACCTCTTCAAGGAGAACTACAAACCACTGCTCACTGAAATAAAAGAGGACACAAACAAATGGAAGAACATACCATGCTCATGGATAGGAAGAATCAATATCGTGAAAATGGCCATACTGCCCAAGGTAATTTATAGATTCAATGCCATCCCCATCAAGCTACCAATGAGTTTCTTCACAGAATTGGAAAAAACTGCTTTAAAGTTCATATGGAACCAAAAAAGAGCCCGCATCTCCAAGACAATCCTAAGTCAAAAGAACAAAGCTGGAGGCATCACGCTACCTGACTTCAAACTATACTACAAGGCTACAGTAACCAAAACAGCATGGTACTGGTACCAAAACAGAGATATAGACCAATGGAACAGAACAGAGTCCTCAGAAATAATACCACACATCTACAGCCATCTGATCTTTGACAAACCTGAGAAAAACAAGAAATGGGGAAAGGATTCCCTATTTAATAAATGGTGCTGGGAAAATTGGCTAGCCATAAGTAGAAAGCTGAAACTGGATCCTTTCCTTACTCCTTATACGAAAATTAATTCAAGATGGATTAGAGACTTAAATGTTAGACCTAATACCATAAAAATCCTAGAGGAAAACCTAGGTAGTACCATTCAGGACATAGGCATGGGCAAAGACTTCATGTCTAAAACACCAAAAGCAACGGCAGCAAAAGCTAAAATTGACAAATGGGATCTAATTAAACTAAAGAGCTTCTGCACAGCAAAAGAAACTACCGTCAGAGTGAACAGGCAACCTACAGAATGGGAGAAAATTTTTGCAATCTACTCATCTGACAAAGGGCTAATATCCAGAACCTACAAAGAACTCAAACAAATTTACAAGAAAAAAACAAACAACCCCATCAAAAAGTGGGCAAAGGATATGAACAGACATTTCTCAAAAGAAGACATTCATACAGCCAACAGACATATGAAAAAATGCTCATCATCACTGGCCATCAGAGAAATGCAAATCAAAACCACAATGAGATACCATCTCACACCAGTTAGAATGGCGATCATTAAAAAGTCAGGAAACAACAGGTGCTGGAGAGGATGTGGAGAAATAGGATCACTTTTACACTGTTGGTGGGATTGTAAACTAGTTCAACCATTATGGAAAACAGTATGGCGATTCCTCAAGGATCTAGAACTAGATGTACCATATGACCCAGCCATCCCATTACTGGGTATATACCCAAAGGATTATAAATTATGCTGCTATGAAGACACATGCACACGTATGTTTATTGCAGCACTATTCACAATAGCAAAGACTTGGAATCAACCCAAATGTCCATCAGTGACAGATTGGATTAAGAAAATGTGGCACATATATACCATGGAATACTATGCAGCCATAAAAAAGGATGAGTTTGTGTCCTTTGTAGGGACATGGATGCAGCTGGAATCCATCATTCTTAGCAAACTATCACAAGAACAGAAAACCAAACACCGCATGTTCTCACTCATAGGTGGGAACTGAACAGTGAGATCACTTGGACTCGGGAAGGGGAACATCACACACCGGGGCCTATCATGGGGAGGGGGGAGGGGGGAGGGATTGCATTGGGAGTTATACCTGATGTAAATGACGAGTTGATGGGTGCAGCACACCAACAAGGCACAAGTATACATATGTAACAAACCTGCACGTTATGCACATGTACCCTACAACTTACAGTATAATAATAACAAATAAATTAAAAAAAAAAAAAAAAAAAGAAAGAAGCCCTCACTTTCTCTTTCTCCTGGTGAAGTCTTTTGGCCACACGACAGATGACCTGGGTTTTATATTTGTATAAGAGAAGTAGTAATAAGTAGTATTTGGCTCACTCCTCATCTATGGTGTCTAAGTCTGTTTGGGCTACTATAACAGAATGCCATGGTCTAGATGGCTTATAAACAATAGAAAATTATTTCTCACAGTTCTGGAGACTGGGAAATTCAAAACCAAGGCACCAGCATATTTTCTGTGTCCTCATAGGGTGGACTTAAGCAAGGGAACACGCTTAAGTCTCTTTTATAAGGAGACTTATCGCATTCACGAGGGCTTCACCTTCATGACTTAATCACCTCCCAAAGGCTCCACCTCCTAATACCATCACATTGGATGTTGGGATCTCAACATACGAATTTGGGGGGACACAAGCATTAAATCTATATCATTCCACTACTAGCCACCCAAAATCTATGCCCTTCGTAGCTACAAACTACATTCATTACATGCCTAAAGCCCCAAAAGTTTTAGCTCATTCCAGCATTAACTTCGAAGTCTATAATCCAGTCTCAGCTAACTATTATCTAAATTAAATATGGATGAGACTCAAAATATGATTTATCCTGAGGCAAATTGCTCCTCCAGCTGTGAACCTGTGAAACCAAACAAGTTACATGTTTCCAAATACAATGGTGGAAAGGCATAGGATGGACATTTCCATTCCAAAATGGAGAAACAGAAAAGAAGAAAGAGGTAACAGGTCCTGAGTAAGTCCAAGGTATAAGGCAAACTCCATGAGGTCCTAAGGCTCAAAAATCATCCTCTTTGGCTTAATATTCCACCCTCCAGGCTCACTGGGACTGAGGGCCTGCCTGGGGCTGTGGCTCTGCCCCCGTTGCTTTGCCAGGTATGAACTGTGCCCCCAGGGTTCTGCCACATGGCCCACACACCCACACCTCTGGGCAGCCCTTTCCCCATGGTTCTCAATTCAGTGGGACCATTTGGCCTGTTGAAAGGAAGACAATTGTCATCCTTTTTAAAACCAAGGAGGCAGCCCTGATGATCTGTTAATCTTCTTCAGGATCATTCTTCATTTCTCTTGATAAATAGTGAATGTTCTCAGCTGAAAAGCACTGTGGTCCCATCCTGTAAAATCCAAATCTGACAGCCTTCCTTCATTCCTTCTCATTTCCTTCCCCTTTGGTTCAAATTGGCAGTTTCCCTGCTGGGGTGGGTGATTAAGTTTGTGGTTCATACCTATACTAATCTCTTAAATAGTCAGTTGGCCACACTATTAGTGTTCTCTTCCAAACATGGGTTCTCATTTTTTTGCAATATGGATAGACTGATAATTTTCGAAATCTACAAGTTCTCATTCTGTTTTGCTTAACAATTCTGTCTTTAAGTCATTCTCGCTTTCATTTTACTATAAGCAGTCAGGAGGAGCCAAGCTGCACCTTCAAAACTTTGGTTATAAATAGCTTCAGCTAAATATCCCCTTTCATTGCTCCCAAGTTCTACCTTACACAAAACAGCAGAACATGAACATGATTCAGCCAAGTTATTTCCCTATTTATAACAAGGATCACCTTTCTTCCAGTTTCTAATAACATGTTCTTCATTTCTCTCTGAGACTTTATCAGAATGGTCTTTACTGTTCATACACTACCAACATTCTGGTCATGGGCACATAAGTATTCTGTAAGAAGCTTGAGGCTTTCTCTACAGCTCTCCTCTTTTCTTTCTGAGCCTTCACTAGAATAGCTCTTAATGGTCCATTCATGGCAGTGTAAGCTTTTTCAAGCATGCACCTCAAAATTCTTCTAGTTTCTAGCCATTACATAATTTCAGAAGTGCTTTCATATTTTTAGGCATTTATTTGTTTCAACAGCACCCCCACTTCTTGGTATCAATTTCTGTTAGTCTTATTAAAAGGCCTCTCTGAACTCTGTGTATTGGTTTATGTATGCCTGACTTCTAGGCTATAGTTGTACTCTATAAATTGCTACTAGCACTCTTGAAATTTTCTTGCTTAGTAGTTCCTTGAGGGCAAGGATTAGTTTTATTTATTTTATATCCCTAATTCAATACTTAGCAAATATCAGGTACTCCATAGGAGCTCCTTCTCTTGTTCTCAGTAATTCAGTTCACTAAGCACCTATTGGTTTGATGCCAGGCCATTTTTTAAAGCTGCAGGAAGCCTCAGTATTTAGTAAACAAGGTGATTATTTATTTGCAATAAGTCTGATATGGAGCAGCTAAATCCTGGGTTACCTCAGGGAAAACACAGAAACAATAACTTACATTCAGTGAGCACTGCTACCTTCCTAAATATTCACTAAACCCCCAAGAGATAGGTACTATTATTATCCCAATATTACTATGACAAAACAAGATACAGAAAATTTATCTATGGTTACACAACGTTGAAATGCAGATATTGATGTGTAATTCTATAACCTGTGTTTGCAACTACTGTGCTATGGTGCCTGTAGTATAATTAAAGAACAATGTTTTGGCAATACTGCATTTCCCAGATGACTTAAGTTCAATCATTTAAACACAAAATATCTGATTTAAACTAGAATCTATTACATGCTTCTTCAAGATGTTGCAGGATCACCACTCAGGATGCCCTCTGGCCTGTTGGGGTGTGTATGGATCTAAGTTCTCCTTCACTGAATAATTCCAGAATGTTGTGATGCTTAAACTCAACAATTTCTCCTCCTTCCTCTCCTCTTCTTCCTCCTTCTTCTTCTTCCTCTTTCTCTTTCTTTTTATTTAAATAGACTTTAATTCTTAGAGAAGTTTTAGTTTCACAGGAATATCTTTTTAAACTGCAAAAGAGAGAAATATTCATTTTATAAAGTTTTTTTTTTTTAATTTATTTATTATTATTATACTTTAAGTTGTAGGGTACATGTGCATAACAT